>NC_056745.1:258331853-258456853 GCF_019279795.1 Protopterus annectens | reverse complement strand
CATATGCAGGGTGGGATTCCAAAAGAACTTCAGTGCAAACAGCTTTTCTTCCACAGGAAAAAAATATACCTACATTTAGATATATTCCAGGGTTTTCCCTAATCCCTCTGGTGTTGCACATACAGCCACTATGGAGTGGGAGTTAGCAATGTCTTCTGCGTCTGTTGGGGTCACCTTGATGGGTAAGGGAGGGAATACCTCAGGAATTTGACCTTGATGGGCAAGGGAGGGAATACCTCAGGAATTTGAGTTTCATGTCATCTATGATTCTAATACCACCTCTGGCAAGACTCCACATGAGAAAGATACAATGGTATCAGAACTCTCTTTGGTCCCAGCACCAAGACCCATTATCTTTTCAAATTCCATTCTGGGATATGTGAGAAATAACTTGGTGAAGACATCAAGTACCCAGAATCCAGGTCTTTCCCTCTCTCCTCTTGCTCCAAAACAATCAGTCACCACAGCTACCTTGGACTTTGCTAGGGTATAAATGTGCAAGCTATCTGGCACAACAAACACAGACAAGTATTGAAATATAAACGATGACAACAAAGACAGACAAACACATAAATGTAAAGGAGAATTTTGCCTTTATCAAGGCACTGTACTTTCTCAATCATCTTTGGTCCCCAGACCACTTCAAGTTGTTAGAGACAATACCACATTGATGTGGAACATAAAAAAGCGAGGGGCAACAAGGTCTTACCTCCTTTGCAGACTAGACACATTATCATGGGATATAGCTTTACAGCAGAATCTCACACTACTTCCTACACTCTGTCAGAGCAACATTTCTGACAGAATGTAGGAAATAAAGTGAGGTCTAAGTAGAACGTAGAGTGAGGTATAGGACATTGGCAGACCTTCATGAATGAAAACTAGAACGGGGTCTTCCAAGATCTGATCCATCTGTGGGGAGTTTCTCAAGTAGGCCTTTTTGCTTTAGCAGTGAACAATCAGCTGGCAAAATTCTGCTCAAGACTTAATGCAAGGGACCTGAAAGACAGACGCCTTTTTCTTTTCATGGACAGGAATATTCCTGTATGCTTTTCTACCCTTTCTGATATTCAAGGCAATTCTGAAGATTCAGAAGGAATCCTCCAAGATCACTGTGATGACTCCATTCAAGTTTCCGCAAAGACTGGATCAAGGCACACGAGAACAGAGACAAAAGAGGGAATTTGGAATATATTTTTTTGGATTGTAACAAGTTGGCAGACTTTAAAAATTCCCTGCAGACTATTCTATCAGAAACACTGGGCGAGCAAATTGGTGTAACTAAAGAAATTATTTTTTTGATCTGTGATACAGAATCAGAATTGCCTAGACATAGTAATGCCTTGCTGAGTTTAATTCTGGTGGCTGCCAAAAAAGAATTTACTATAAAATGGAGATAAAAGTCTAAACCAACTGTAGTAGAAATAGTAAATATAGTAACACAGATAGAACAATTGGAAGTGGGAGCTTTAGAAAAGGGTAGGAACAAATTACGTGGAAAAAAATAGGAATAGTGCACACAATACATGCAGAATAATGTTTTGAAGGAGGAATGAGGTTTAGGGGAAGGCAGGAATTAAATGAACGTTGTAATGTTTGATTGACACTGACTGGACAGATTACAAGTGATGCATAATGTTTGTAACTGAAAATATGTCAGTATGGTTGGTTTTCATTTATATAAATGTATCACTGCCTATGTCATAAGTGTTTCTTGTTTAGAAAAAAAAAAAAAGAACAGGGAAATTTTATACATCCCAACACCAAACAACTTTGACTGCCTGGATCTTAGAGTCTTAGTACCTTTTAGGTACTTGTTAATGAGGATGTGCAGGAGGTACTAATTGGGGCAAGAAAGCCCTCTACTAGACAATCGTATATTAGCAAATGGAAAATGTTTTCTAGTTGGTGCCAAAAACATAACCTGAACCCATTCAGTTTAGTGTTTCACTTGTTTTACAATATTTGTGTGATTTGCTTTTCTATTTGTCTGTCTTACTCCTCTACCAAGGTTCATTTGTTTGCCATTTCAGCATGCCTGCCCATGGATCCCCCATTTTCAAGGCATTCTTATGTCAACATATTTTTAAAGGGGTTTTACATAACAGACCTCTAAGAAAATCAGAGGCTCCTCCTTGGGACATTAATTTTTGTGTTAGAGATTCAGGCATGTCTTTCGAATGCTACTTGACTGCGGGGAGGACATGCAGACTCCACACAGAAGGCGCTCCAGCCGAGAATCGAACAGGAGAACCTCTTGTTGTGAGGTGACAACATTACCGCTGCACCACTGCCGCAGGTTGATCTATGATGTACAGGTGAGAATTGTTGTGTGACATAAGGTAGGGAGGTTATGATAAGCTATGGAATATGGTATAGTGAGAGAGATTAGTTAAGAGCATGTAGCCCAGGCCGGTATGACACTGACCTTGAGTACCATCTTACCCTCACCAAGAATGATGCCACAATATGAAGACAAGATGATCAATTTCAACAATTGGCTTAAGTACTGGTGCCATTCAAAGGAGATCCAATGCCTGTCAGCCTGGGATGATATGCTCGACAAGTCATGATGCTTCACTAGGGACGGCTTGCACCTGTCACCCCTGTGCTTTCGGATATTGGCAAAGGCTCTTGCTACCCCCATAGTGCCTTTTTTAGGCAAGGCTCAAAAGACAAACCCACCTCCATAGGTATCACAAGGGATAAGAAACTAAGAGTAATGCTACTCAACGCCAGAAGTCTAAACCTCAAGATGCATGCACTTGAAACTCTCCTTAGCATGGAGAACATCGATATCTGTGCAGTAACAGAAACCTGGATCAGGGCTCCCGAGAGCACCCCAGCACTACCAGGTTATACCTAATACCATGCTTTTTGGCCCCAAAACTTGGACCGAACCACAAAAGGAGGGGGAGTATTGATATTCATCAAAGATACCCACACCTCCAGGTTGGTGGCAAAGCATGAAGCATCAGAGACTATCCATGTGCAACTAACAGTGGGTAAAACTGCCTTCCAGTTTATAGCCTGCTACAGACCACCCTCCCAAACCCAGGAACCCCACTCAGACTTCCTGAGAACACTGGAAAATATGAAGGTCTCTCCAAACACCATTATATTGGGCGACTTCAACTACCCAAACATAGACTGGGAGCATTACTCTAGCTCCAACACCCTAGCCCAAAGGTTCCTAGAATTCATAAACTCAAATGCTATGGAACAACTTGTTACCACTCCCACAAGAGGGGAAAACATACTCGACCTGATCATCACCAACATGGGGACTCTACGCTCCAGACCAGAAGTGTATCCCTCACTGGTACGATCAGACCATAAACTGATCTCACTGGATATTCACATCCTGACCCCCCCCCCCCGCCCAGAAAACCACAGTGAAAAACTTCTCTAAAGCAAATTTCACACTCCTCAAAACCGAGGTGGAATCTTTCAAAGCCCCCGGGCCTGTGGAAAACACGGCCCAGACCGCAGAATCCTTTATAAATGCATTCTATGAACACCTTCAGGAATGCATGGATCATGCAATCCCAAATAAAACCAAGACCCAATCCTCCAAAGGCAGACGTCTTGTCTGGTGGACCCCAGCCATAAACAAACTATACAATAGGAGGAGGAAGCTACTACATGATAGAGCAAAATCCCAAAAAAAGAAGGCATCTCTGATCAGTATTAGCAAAAATCTAAGGGCACTCATAAAATCGTCTAAAGCCAGCTTCGAGAGAAAAATTGCACAGGACACTAAGTATAATCACAAGGCTTTCTTTAGTTATGTTAGTAACCTGGGTGGGAATTCCCAGATATGCTCAGAATTAGTCCAAAATGACAAAAAATACACCGAACCCACAGACATTGCCAACATCCTAGCTGACAGGTTCAGCGCAAACTCCCCCTCCTCCCCACCAAAAGGGCAAATATCTATCCCAGCAGAGTGCTGCCCCCCTGACATCTCAGATGCTCAGGTAAGAGCCGCCCTCTCCAAAGCAAAAACACAGCATCAATGGGACCAGACGGTGTCCCGGGCTGCGTCCTACATGAACTCCAAGAAGAGCTAAACCCAAACATAAAACTACTGTTCAATCTCAGCCTTACTACAGGATATGTACCCAAAGAGTGGCGTACAGCAACAGTGGTCCCTCTCCACAAAGGTGGTGCCTCAACGCACCCTGGAAACTATCGCCCCATAAGCCTGACTAGCTTGGTCTGCAAAGCTATGGAAAGGATCATCATGGACCTCATAAATAAAGATATTGGGGACCTTCAGACACTGGATCCTACCCAGTTCGGCTTTGTTAAGGGCAGATCCTGCCTCTTAAACCTGGTCGACTTCTTTGAAACAGTCACCAAGGCCATTGACAAAGGGAAGGTGGTCCACACAGCCTACCTGGACCTCGCAAAAGCCTTCAATACAATACCCCACTCGGGCATTATAGATAAGCTCACCAGCTTAAATATAAACCCCTATGTCACTAGATGGGTTGCAAACTGGCTCAAGGACAGAACCCACATGGTTAGAATTGCTGGAGCCATGTCATACTCAAAACCATTTACAAGTGGCGTCCCACAAGGCTCAGTCCTGGGACCTCTCTTGTTCGGTATATATTTCTCTGAGGTACAGGCTAACACAGAAAGACTGTGGCTGACCAAGTTTGCAGATGACTGCAAACTGGGCGCCATAATCGACTCTCCAGCCGACACAAGCATCCTCCAAAAGGGCCTCACAGAAACAGACAACTGGTGCCAGAGCCATGGCCTCAAGCTAAACGCCAAAAAGTGTATAGTCAGCAACTTTGGTAAAAACAAAGTGCCCACAAATTACCACATAGGTGGTAATCCATTAAGTACAGAAGAAGTAATTAGGGACCTGGGGACCCAAGTTGATAGCAATCTCTCATTTGACAACCACATGGCCAAAGTGGTTAGAAAAACATTTTATACAGCCCAATTAATCATGAAGGGATTCACATCTAGATTAGGGGAGTTCATCGTGCCTCTTTACTCATCCCTCATCAGGCCCATAATCGAGTACAATGCCCCTTTTGGGATGTACCTTACCAAACACCTGCAGCAACTGGAAAGACCCCAAAGTACCTCACCAAGAGGATCAAAAGGCTCAAACAGACGCCATATGCTGCCTGGTTAAAGAAACTCCAGCTCTACTCAGTGGCATACTGCCTGCTCAGAGGCGACCTGTGCCTGACGTATAAAGCCATGTCCAACCCGGAATTAAGGGGCATGCTGCATCTCAAAAAATCCAAATCCCATCGAGCTACACGCTCGAGAGACTTGAACCTCAACACTGAAATAAATAGGACATGCTGGAGGGACAGATTCATAACCCAGAGGCTCCCTTCACTCTGGAATAAAATCCCAGTCCAGGTTAGGCAGAGTCCCTCATTGACTCTCTTCAAGAGGAATCTTGATGAGTGGATGGGAGATAGTAGGTTTACCCCGGGTATCACTTCTGTGTCACTGTTAGACAGAGGCACAGTATACTAACCTCGAAAAAGGGCATAGCAAAATTAATTTAAAATGGGTGGCGAAAGCCAAACATACACTGGCTAGGCTTATAAATGCCCTAGGGCAGATAGCCTAGTATGAACCTATGAACCTATGAAGAGGACACTTGTGAATAAGTTAAGGGGTTACAAAGGCAGTATTTCAAGAGTCTAGAAAGAAGGGATTAGAAGCAATAATATAGAAATTGGTTGCCAAGTTAGTACGATGGAGAAGACAGTAGGGATGTAAGGAAGAACAGGGATGGAAGTGAAAGTCAAGAGAAACAGATTTCGTATGGTGGCCTTAGTTAAGAGCACTGGCAGATGTGAGTGTTAAGATAGTGATTTTTTTAATGCAAGTTTATAAGTATTAAAGGAATCTATGGCAGTGATGTTTGGAGGTAAGGCGTACCACCATTTTACAATGGCATAGGAGTAGAGGCTGTGTCTGGCTCTTTTGTTAGGTTTATAAACATTTACTTGTTGTTTGTTTGTGGAACAGAGACTTCAGGCTGGGGTATACGGCTGTAAGGTAAGTTTTAAGGCAGGACAGCTGTCAGGATTGTACATGACTTTACGTGCAAGAGATAGCGGTACAAAGTTAAGGTAATGGAGGAATTCTAACCAGTTTAATTTGTCAGGGGCATGACAGTGGTGTATGCGGGTCGATACACCAGTTGCAAATTTGGTAATTTTATGATTGCAGCTTGTACTCTAGAGATGTACATAGGTTGGTAAAAATAGGGCCCCGATAAAGGAGGGATGGGAGTAGGAAGGTATTGGCTAGAGTCTTTTTGGTAGGGTTATCCATGAAATGTTTGCATCTGTAGAGTTTACCCAGTTTAAAGTGTGTTTTTTTGACTGTATTAAGTTTATGTTGTTTGAAGGTAAGTTTGTCATCTATTGTAACACCAAATAATTTTGCCTGACTTATGATTTCAATTTGAGTATTATTTAGTGAACATATTTTGCAATCATGTGTGAGTTGTTTTGGTGAGAAGAATAACAGTTTGATTTTATTTAGGTTGAGTATTAAGTTTGTCATTTAGCCAGGTTTTAATAGAAGTAAAGGTGTGTTGTGTAATTTTTAAGAGATGTTGAGGGTTATTGGAGGAGGAAACAATAGTGGAGTCGTCCATGTATTGGATGAGTGTACTTTGAAGGGAGGCAGTGTGAAGGTTATTAATGAATATGTTGAAAAGCAAGGGACCAAGAATAGATCCTTGAGGGACTCCTGTACTATTAATCTAGTAATTGGATAGACTAATTTGCCATCTAACACATTGTTGTCTGTTTGAAAGGTAATTGGAGAACCATTTTTGGGCAGATTGTAAACATCTTATGGCAGAATGTTGTTGTATAAGTTTATGGTTTGCCACTGTTATCAAAAGCCTTTGACAGAGCTAGAAGGATGACTGATGTTAACTGACTAGTGTCCATAGCTGCATTCACGGTATCTGTAAAGGATAGTAGTTCTGTGGTAATATTATGTGCTGGCCGAAAACAATGCTAGGTTGGTGCAACGAGGTTGCTGTCAAAGAATTTCACAAGTTGTATGTGTATACACTTTTCACATAGTTTAGATAAAGGGGAGAGAATGGAGATGGGTCAGTAATTTGATAGTTTGTCCTCCTTTGTGTAAGGGAATTATGACAGATTTTTTCCCCGAGTTTGGTGATGTGAGATTCTGAGATGCTGCCATTGATTAAAATGTTGACCGGGTAGGTTATTGCTTCAGCTGCAAGTTTTAAATATTCTTATGGAAGATATCAGCAGACAGGAAGCAAGGTTTTAGTTTGTTAAGCCG
Source organism: Protopterus annectens (assembly GCF_019279795.1). Classification (NCBI taxonomy): domain Eukaryota; kingdom Metazoa; phylum Chordata; order Ceratodontiformes; family Protopteridae; genus Protopterus; species Protopterus annectens. Next base: position 258,449,530 of record NC_056745.1, on the reverse strand, counting down.
TTTATGTATTAGTGAGGTAGGTACAGATTGCAGACAGAAAGTGGTTGGTGTAGGGTTGGCTGTATTAGTTTGATGGACAGGGGAGATGTTTATGCTGGGGTTAGTATTAACCAAATTAAACTGGATTAGATTTTCCATACGGCTAGAGTTTGTGTTAGGCGTGGGGCTATTTATGAGTTTCAGTGTACTGTCAGTTAAGTGGGAGTTGAACATATTAGCTATTTCAGATGGCTCTTTGTCTGGGGCAGAAGATGGGTTTGTGTGGTTCCAGGAGTAAGGAGTACAGAAAGAGACTTCCAGAAATTTTCTAGGGTTATTAGTTTGGCAGGATAATAGTTGAGAACATTTTTTTTTTTTTTTTTTTTTCGGCAATTACTAGTTTTTTTGGCCTTATTGCGTAGCTGCTTGTATTTTAGATGGTTGGTTTCAGTCATATTTTTCTGCCATTCTTTCCAGGCTCTGTCTCTGGTTAATAGAACTTGTTTTGTAGATTTTGTAAGCCAGGGTGTGTGGTTTATTTTTGTCCTTTTGGTTCTAAGAGGAGCTAAGCTATTAAAAGTGTCTAGAAAGACTTTGTTGAAATGAGTTACAGCATTTTCCAATTGTAGTGTTTTTAATGGGGACCAGTTAACAGCTTTTAAGATAGTATTAAATAGTTGCTGATTGAATTTGGTTAAGTTTCTTCAAGTTTTTACAGGTGTGGGGTTCTACATGTATATGCTGCTAAGTGATCACTTACGGTATTAGGAAAAGTGTATGAACTGGAGTATTCTTGGGGATCATTACTAGGATCCAGTCTACGGCTCCACCTAGTTGATTGTTATTTTGCATTCTGGTAGGACTGGTGATAAATAAAGCCGTGAAGGTATATACTATTTGTTGGGGAATCAGTAATTAGATTTTGCCAGTTAATATTTCTGTTACCCATAATTATGGTTTCACTTGTGATATTATCAGTAGTCCAGGAAAGAAAATCTTCCAGACTTGGAATGTTCTGGCCAGGGGGAAGTAGGGGGGATATATACACTACCCGAACACAGATTTGTTTGGAGTTGTTTATTTGCATGGACGCTAGGAAATTTTCTGCATTTTCAAAGGATGGAACAGTTTTGGAGAGGGCACTTATTGCTAAGGAGTTAAATTAGTGCTACACCATCTGCTTTTTTAGAAGTTCTACTACTTCGTATAATACTAAATCCATGAAGTACTATTTCAGTGTCTTAAATGTGTGGCTTTAGTCAGGTTTCAGTAACTGCTACTATACATGGGGAATAGTGCATCAGCCATGAGTGCAATTCAGGGATTTTATTACATATATTAACGTAGATTTACTAGTTGGTAAAGTCTAATATTTAAATCTTACTGTCTAGATAGGACTGTAGATGCAAAGAACGGGCAGTAGAACACTACTCAAGAAATGAGGTTATACAAGGCAAGAGTAAGGCAGGAAGGACAATCCAGAGGAATTAGATCATAGCAAAAGAGATAAAATTTTATACCAAAATTTGTACAACACTGTAAGAAAGGAACACAACTAACTGGCAGTAGAGGTAGAAAGGTTGGGGGGTTCTGGTGGCAGTTTGGAGAACAAAGTACAGTAGAGTTAGGCAGCTACAACTGTCTATATCTTTTGATTTTATACTTATATTTACTTAGACATACTTTTGCTTCTCTTTTGGTGGTACAAGGGGTCCTGAATGGTATCAGCTGGTCAGGTTCTGTTGTAAGGTTCATCTTGGAACAGGTCAGAAGAGTAAAATTAAGGTTCACTGGGCAATAAAAGGCTAAAAATTGTCGGTATATTACTCTTGAGAACACACAGATTCCTAGTGTTGAAGATGTCTGGCGAGTCAGTACCACCAGAACCGCTAGGTCAGGAGTGCTAGAGAACAAGAGTTTTACTCCTTGCTCTGACCTATGCAAGAAGAATGTCTGGTTCTAAGCTCTTATGTTATATGTCAACCTTATTTAATTTACCAAAAGATAGGATTTATTTGAGAACTAATCCTTCTTTGATGCTTAAAGTGGCATTCAAATTTAATTAAAGCCAAACTATTAATATCTGTGTGTTATTCTCTAAGCTCCAAACACGAGGGAGAAAATATACTTCATACCTTGGATGTCCACAGATAGTTCAGATACTATCTTGACATTACAACATTTTTCAGAACTTCCTTCCATTCACTTGTTCACTTCTTGTTAAGGTAAGGAGAAGGGACAACTTGTATCAAAGCAGATTATTTCCAAATGGATATCTCGGGCTACTACCTTTTGTTATTCCCACCACAGCAAAACTATTCCAGGTAGGGTCAAGACGTATTCTATCATGCCTTAGTTTTATCTATAGCTTTTTGGGAAGGGTTAACATACAGAAGTATTTCAGAAGCAGCAACATGTTCCTATTTACATGCTTTTACATAGCACAACAAAAGCCAGATTCCTTCTCCACGTCTAGGTGAAGTTAAGACCAGAGCTTCCTGGACCCTTCTTCTACCTCCCAGTTGTTCTAAGCTATGGTAATCTACCCATACAGCTTAGGCTATCACAGCAATGAGCAGCATGAAGAACACAGTACAGCTGTGCAAATTAATTTACTGTTGCAGTAGATGTTCAAATGATCACTGCTGCAGTAGCCACTCCCTCCGTCCACTAGCCCCCCTTTTTTGGTGCATTTTTTATTCCAGTGTGCAGGCATTTTTTTTTTTGTTTTTATTTATTCCTAGCCATGTCTCCTAAGTGCTCAATCTTCCTCTCTCAGGTGGCATGAAAGCTCTTAAGGTCTTGGCACTCAAACCTGTCTATTTAACCAGCTCAGCTCAAGCTAATGGTTTGGGTAAGAGGAAGGTGCCCTGAAGGTTTGCAGGATATAAAACGTACAGCTTAGGCTACTACAGCAGGGATCATGTGAACATCTACTGTTATAGCAAATTTACCTACACAGCTGTACTTTTCTACAACCCAAAATGATTACATACAAATATGCATTTTATTTCAATATTATTTTCTACAGTTGGACTGAAAACTCATAATACAGATTTAAGTAGCAAAGCCTGTGTGTGTTCTTTTAATCAAACTCAGAAACCAGCATTCACTGTTCCCAACACTCTAGGATGTGCCGGAGGAAAACAGAAGCATGGACTCTGGGTTTACTCTATTTCTGACTACAGTACTGACAGCTCACTGTAAACTTTGTATTCTGAATTTGGAAATGGCCGACCTATCTTCTCTATATCCACTTTCACAATATAAATTGTACACTGGACTATGGTCCGAAACAGATTGAAACCATATGCCATATAGCAATTACAACTGCTGTTCACCACTATGTAGTTTAAGAGTTGCAATGCCCAAGTAACAACACAAACGCCAAAAGTTAACATTTTGTATATTAAAACTTCTGTTCGTCTTTCATTTACTCATGCAGGTTTTAGCACACTGACAGTCTTTTTGAATGGTATACTCAAAGGCCAGCCATTCAGGTGAAAGTACATATCCCATTCACACTTGGAATGGGGTGATGAGAGACAATAGTTTAACTTATAATTTTACTAAGAAATTTATGTGGAATTGTTAATGCAACAACAGTTGTCCAAATATGCAACTATTCAACACATACTGTGTCTGTATATCTTTTATCACAGTTAACAGTAGAAAAAAAGTAAAAAATGCCACTTTCAGGTCTCTACATGTCCCTCTGGACACCCCCCAGCCTTCAACATCTTCGGGCACCTCCGGCCTGAAGTTAATCATTTTCCAAAGTTTTGCAATTCAATGGTGAAACTTCACAGAAAAATATTTTAGATACATGTACCCAGAAAAAAAAATACAATGTTCATGTGTCTGCTAGATATCAAATGGAATATTGCTATTACTTAAGAACTAAAAGAAAAAAAAAAAAACAGCCAACTTTTTTGTTGTAGACCAGGAATGTGCCTGTAAGCTGCAAAAAGGAAAACTTGTTGCTTGTACTTATCCACTTCACAGCTGGTTGGACTACTTGCCTTATTAAACACTGTGGAGGTGCTGTTTGAAAGCCTCACATTCACGGAGTCTGTACTTGCACAGGAAGACATCATCACTCAGGGAATAACAAGGATCCCTGGAGGAGTGCAACTGAGAAGAAAGGTGTACATTACTTTATCTGATCCCATGTGATTAATTATTTTTGGACTTCTATGCTAGACATGGACTGCTCATAAAAAGGATGCTAGTAAAAGTATCTTGCACCAAATCAAACTGGGCCAAACCCTGATGACTGTCTCTGCAGTCATGTCATCAGAAATGAAGCTGTATGTTCTCAGCACAGGGATCAAAACATACTGGGCTATCAAATGATGTCAACCTGCTGCTGATAAGTTATCTCACACAGTCAAAGCAACAGCTGGCAGACCTGCAAAACCAAGACATGTAAAAGTGTCCTGGAAAAGCCTGGCCAAGGATTCTGTGAGAACTTAGTTGAACCCTCCCACCTCCAGAACAGCTTCTACTGTATATGCGAGAAAGTAAGAGATTCTGAAAAGACCTTATTTAAGACCTTTACAGTTTAGGAGGCAGAAAGATGCACAGGCCAAAGGGTGGTCAGTGATGCCATAACAGCAACACTAGGACCCACTGCTGGATATGTAGTGAGAGAATCAGTTTAAAGAAAAGGAAAACCTGTGAAATTCCTGTAGGGGGTCTCCAGGCATGACCAACAGACACTGACAAGCAAAGACGACAGTAGCTATAATGTCACCAAACGGATGGCCTTGGTAAGCCGCTCTGGTGGTATAAAGGGAAAAAAGACCTCACTATGGCTCAAGCAACCTGGATTCGATTAGTGGCTCAGGCAACTGACACAGAAAGAAAGGGAGGGATGAGCATGTCCGTCCCGAGTGGTAAGGTATTCAATGATGCACCCTAAGGAGAAGCGTCGCCCAAAGACAGTCGATGAGTGTGGGGGGTGGGGGGGCATATAAAGAAAAATATAACAGATGGATGCAAAGACACCAAGCCCCTAGGATGCCCTTAGGATCCACAAGCAGCCCCATCAATACTGCAGTACACCTGGGGTTATGAGATTAACTGGCAGACCCAGTGTGGAGATGAGGCACTGGGGAAGGACAGTACAATGATAAAGGGACCAAAATAAAGTGAGGGCCTTAGTGTGGAAGGTGACAGACACTGCCAGGACATTAGTGAGAATGACACTGTGGTATTTAGATGCACTGCAAGACTTTTATTATCCAAAAGATTTTTACCATATAAAACCTTTAACTACATAGCTGTTAGGAGACAAGATATTGCAATCTCGGTGACAAAAAAAAAAAAAGAATGAAGTAAATTTACAGCATAAACCCAATCTACCCTGTAATGTACTTACAAATATTTATATAACAAAACAAATCAGTGATTATAAACCATGCTAGTCCACAGTCACAAAGGAGTGCCCAAAAGCTTTTATCATGTTCAGCTTCTTACCAACAAGTGAAATCATGAGGATTCTACTGTTTCTTGCAAGCAGACAAAATGTTCTACTCCGTGCACTTTGTGCTTCAGCTTGCACTAGCAGACTTGTCAACAAAGACATTGTGTTTGCTTAAAGAATACATTGATGTTATGTCACTTAATGTATAGGAGTTCACACAGAACATTTAGTCCCATACTCAAAAATGTCTTGAGTGCACTGCAGTGCCATTCAGTGTCACCCTGACTTGTAACTGTAGTTAGGGAAAAAAAAATCTATTTCAAAGAGACAGCTGCGCATTACATCACATGTAAATTATTTTATTCATGAATATCATGCAGAAGGAGCGTGAGAATAAAATGGAGAATGACTTTCAGATGTCCTGAGAGATTCTGAGAAATCATCCATCAGTTCAAGAAAAGGAGGCAGGACTCTGCTCATGCTGCATTCAGGAAAGATGGAGAAATAATGCCATCAATTGGGAATAGTGTTGAAAGATAAAGAACGAGTTACCAATGGATACCGGAAGACTTCACTTATTGTGAAGGGCCGTGCAAAAGCATCTAGTAGGACTGGATCCATTTCTGGAAATCAAGTCATAAAAGTAATTTTACATTTTGGCAAGGCTGCAACACTGGAAGAAGGTGCTGGATCCAACAGTTTTAGACATGCCACTGATTTTTTCTCATGTGAAGACAAGCCAGTGATAAAAACAGAATCATGCATGCCATCAGACCAAACATTTCTATGGATTCTCTCACTGAAGCGACACTCCTCTGGGAGAATTACAGAAACACCATCTGGAATGACAGGAGTTTGTCTTCAGGCAAAAAAGAGAGACTCTTGTTGAAGTCAATAAATTACCCAAGAAAGACAAGTCGTTGCAAGGGTGTCAAGCATAACATTAGGAGGTTCAGCTTGAATTTTAAATGGGAAAGTCTGAATGAGACCTTCTTTAACGATTACACTCACCTGAATGGAGAGACTGCACAGATCAGCAAGTTATCCGATTATGGAAAAAAAAAAGTGGATGTCCAGAGTCCATCAGTGATCCGCTACTACAGCAAGGCATTTGTTAAAGACTGACTCTGCAGTGGATAGCCCACAGGGCAACACAGAACACTGATGCTGCGAACCAGACACAACAAATCTCAGATATCCCCTGAAGCTATGTGCAATGGAGATATGAAGAAAGGCATCCATCAAGACTGGGGTCACCAGGAAACAGTAGCCTGGAAACAGAAGAATCGTTGTCTGCCAGATAAGCATCACAAATGTGGGGACCTTGACAAATACAATAATAAAAGAAAGGTCCCACACCAGTCTCAATGATGGCTCTTATTATGTAACTAATAAAACACTAAAGAAACCACTTGTTTTTTTTTGTTTTGTTTTTTCTGAAGAAGGGACCAGTACTGTGACTACTGTGTCCAGCATTTCCTGGAGGATAGCAGTGAATACCAAAGCCTGGTCTGGTAGATCAGGTGGCAACCCCCCTGTACAGAGGTGACAGATCTTTCCACTTCCATCTAAAACCCCTGCCAAATATGTTTGCACCCATTTGTCAGAAATCACTGAGGGCCAGGCTGCCTTGTTGACAGCTAACTAGAGAGATAAGGCACCAGAGTGAGAACTTGATAAAGATATGTGCCACACCTCGTGTATAGTCATAAGTTGAAAGGGGGTATCCTTTCAAGGAAAGGAATCCCTCGTCAGGCTTGGCAGAGTTGTCATCCTGCCATTTCCTTGTATTGGCTTGGACTTAATTCAGCTAGGTAGTTTGCTGGTTAGGTTGCAGAAAGTTATCTTGCTTAAAGGAGGAGAACTGGGGAAGATGACACATTTTTGATGCTCTTTACATCAAATTACTTCTGTCACCCCAGTGTTTAAGGATCTGATTAGCTGCTGTACCCTTAAAGACAATCACATTTAAGAGGAGTATTCATTATCTCATTTTTTTTTAAACTCATCAGAAAAATTCTGGGCGTGTAATCTTCCTAATCACCACTGACAATGCTGCAATGCTGGAGAAATTATTAGCCTCCTCCAAGGCACTTTTTAGAGTAAGTTTTGACAGCAGAGAAACACTGCAAACAGTATATGGTTAACAATTTAACATAGATCTTTTGCACTGCAAGCAATGATGCAGCAAACTCATCTAAACTGTACATGCATCTCAATATCAACTTCCACAAAAACACCGGCAGTTAAATAGTTCTTAAAAAGCTACCGTACTGGACTGTGCCAGCTTCTTTCCAAACGAGATTCTAGCCACTTGCCTTGTTAATCTAAATGAAATGGATAAAAAGAAGCCATAGTCTTCTAATAAGCAAACCTCTCTGCGGACAAAAGAACTTGGAGGCCAGCCAAGCATACCCTAAATTCCTTAAATTCTACCTTAGGCAAAGCCTCAATGAACAGAGGAGAACTCCTAGTTTCTTAAAGACATGCCGCTACACTAGGACCAAGGAGGGAAAAGAAAAACATATGTTTGGGTTCCTGTACCTATTCATCATCAGTAGAAAACAAATGGTCCAGCACAGACATGGGTTCCCCTTCAAAAGGAGGATCCTTAGCAAGCTGACCAGGGGTGAAAGCGCCGGTGTTACTATGATCTGGGTATGTACCCAGTAACCAACTGAGTGAGCCATGAAGCTATTCATAGCCACCATCTCATGTGGGAAAACAATAAGAGACTTCTACCCCACCACGTGAAGAATCTTCTGTCTCTTTTTAGCATACCATACACAATTTTGAGAATTTCCGGAGGATGAGTATCAATACTGCCAACAGAATCTGTTCCCCCTGGCTACCCCTATACATAACAGGTTTGGTTCTCCTATATCTGAAACAGGCAATGATACAGTCCCAGAGTAAGTGCCTGATTGTTGTGTCATGTACAGTTGTGATAATATGACCACACCAGGGGCCCTGGAGGTAACAGAAGGCGAGTGGTCTGACAGCTTCTCTGAAGCTAAAGCTCCTCTGTAGTCACAAGCCGTTGGCTGAGGCATTTACATATAATTTTTTATTCTTTTGTTTTTTTTTTTTTAGATGCAAATGAGGAATATGGTGGGGGGATGGTGGGTCATATCTGAATCCATCAAGACAGGGGGGGGCAAAAAACTAGCCCAAGTAATACCAAGTATTGGTTGCATGGTCAGTCCAGTACAAAATGGACAAAATTCCACAAAGTTCCCTCTAAATAGCAAACCGAATATGTATACAGGGAAACTATACTGAATCCAGTACCGTGGAAAAAAGACACCAATTTCAGTAACCCAGCATAAAAAACATGTCACAGAACCTCCCAATGTAAATAATACAGGCAATGTTTAGTCTAAGAAATAAAAATCGCCTAAAATAGCCTTAAACCAAGAATTAAGTCTAATATTAAGTAAAATTCATGAAAGGAAATGTCTATAAACAAAATTATGCCAAAATTAATATTTAAAGAAATTCACTGAAAATAGTTGTGAATCTACTTAATCACATCAAATAATAACTAATCTAAACCTTAGAAAACACAAAGTGCAACTCAAAAGGGAAACAAGTATAAAAGCACCTGTGAAGCAGTATGTCCAGAGTAAAATCAGCAATTTATTAAAAGGCCAGCAAAAAAGACTTTTTCGGTCTTTCAATAAACTGCTGATTTTGCTCTGGACATACTGCTTCACAAGTGTTTTTAAACCTTACACAAGTATTAAAAATCAATTTAAGAAACAAAATGGAACCCAATTCACTATTTAAATAAATAAACAGTTTAAAATGCTGTAAATGTTCTCAAAGACCTCAAATCATAGCCCCATGAAAAAAACTGCAAAACAGCACGTTTTCCTGTCAAGACTTTCAAAAAAAGCTTTTAATCAACAGAAATAACAGCTGTGAATAACCTGTGGTTTTGGCAGCATGAGGCAAAGACAGGAACTGCACTAAAATGGCATTAGTGTAGAAACTCAGTTAAACAAGTATAAATAGCAATACACATTTTAAAAGGGTTCAGAAACCCCCAAAAAAGCTTAAAATAAGCAGTATTACATGTTATACTGTAGAGTAATCACACTAAAAATATATACATATTTTACAAAAAAAATAAGCAAATCAGCACACTAACATATTCAAGAAATGATAAACAAAGGCAGGAGGAGGAGGAAATAAAACCTAAAAGGAGTTTCTTAACTGAGCTCGGTAGCTGATATCATCGAGAGAAAGAGAGACGGAAGCAATATCCCAACAGATCTTTCTCTGACTGTCACACAAGAAAACTGAAAGGGTCTTGTCTTCAAGTGTGAAGGGCTATCCTGGCCCTGCCAGATAACTGGTCCTTCTCACCCACAGACAGGCAGTGAGAGGAGTTCTGACCTTTGACAGCCTGCCAGAGGGATGGTAGCAGGGCACTACTACCCAAATGCCAGTAAGCAGTGTGTTTGTTGAACATCAGAGATGCAGTGGGCACAGCCCTTTCATACTTGGAGGTATGAGGGGTTGAAAATCCACACCTGCAAAAATGCTTAATCGCATTACAGTTAGTTATCAATTAGCTTCCAAATTTATCTTCAATCAGTTGTTAATTGCACCTAATGTTTCATAGTTGTGGGTCTTCAAATTATTTGTCTCAGACTTCTGCAGGGGAATCCACTCATCTATATCACATACGCAAGACTGCCATCCCACCCTGGAGGACTTAAATGCCCCAAAAAGCTGAAATTATCTAAGATATAGTGGGCATGATCAATACAGAGAATTCTGGTAGTGACATCTTTCCAAGAATGCTAAAGGTCACTATTCTAGTGAAATATACATGGCCTTTAGTCTTGATACAATGCCAACTAAATATGGATATAATCTGAACAGATACTGCATTCCCTACCCAGAACAGAAGTCATACAATCCAGTTCAAACAATGAATACACTGCAGCTTGGCAAAATGTCACAGTGAATTATACCCAGACATTTAGCAACACGCTGCATATAAGATTATCATTCAACCCTTACAGTGAGGTGTGGTGCTGACATCGCTCCAGTAATGAGAAAGGTCACTTCATGAAAATATATATCATTTTTTGCTTTTAATATGATTATATACAGATATATTCTGGACAAGTACTTTAACTTCTCCATGAAAAAGTCATGTTCCCATCCTTAATGGAAAGTTACTAAAAGGCAGCTTGTCAGACTGCAAAAATGAAATGACTATGCACACATATGTATATGAGCCCATACCATAATCACCTTTGACAGTTACCAATAAAGCATTCAAGGAATTACAGGTGCAATCTCAGTCACAAAATGGTTTCTTATTCTACCCATAAGGGCATATGCAGCTCACTGATGAAACTGGCTGAGCCACTTTGGTCTTGTTATTAAGTCATTTTTAGTAGTTGCATTATTTCAATGATGATATGGGTCAGATTTCAGGAACAAGATACATTATTTTTACTTTTGCCACCATGCTACTCAATACAGATATATTCTGAAAATGCAGAGCATTCCTCACCACAGAAATAACTCGTACACACATCCTTAATGGAAACAAAACACAATACAATTTCGCAAACTGTGTCAGTAAAACAACTAAGCAAGGCTAGAGTTCAGTGTCCACATGTAAAAGGAAATCTCTCAATCACCCTTTAAGAGTTGTTTTTCTTTTTTTTACAGAAAAGTACCAGGACCCTCATTCTGGTGCATTAGGGGAATGGTGTATGGCTGGGGGGGGGGGGGGGGGGCTGGGCTATTTTGCATTATCTGGTATGCATACTTTTGGTGGAGACAGCATAATTTTTATACAATTTTTTTCTGCCATGCAGTTGAAGCTTCAACTGGTTTGTTTCATTCTGTTGAAACTTTAACCTATTTAAGAAGTCACATACCCACCATTTATGGAAATCAAACATACCGCAGCTTGACAACTTAGCACAATCTAATGGCCATGTAGGCAAACTGAACAAAATATCAAAGGGTTACACTACTGGAAAAAAATCAACAATTTTCTATTAAGAATTTTGGACACTTTACTATAATATTCCATTACTAGCTAAGATTACGTTCTGATCTGATCTCAACTGCAAATGTTCTGAAGCAACTACAGCTTGAATTTGTGAGTGTTATACAAATCCTGGTTTTTTATATATATATATATATATATATATATATATATTTTTTTTAATATGAATATTGCAAATGCTTGAAAATTATCATTTTTAGGGGTAAATAAATAATATATACATACATGTGTGTGTGTGTGTGTATATATATATATATATATATATATATATATATATATATATATATATATATATATATATACACACACACACATATACACACACACACACATACATACATATAGCTCAATATATTTTGTACTCTATATCTCCTTGGTAAGAAAAAGCTAAGTGTATTATGTCTACAGTGAACCAAATCTAATAACATTTGCAATATGGATTGTGTTCATTTCATTCTAGAAAAAAATACAAACTAATCGTTTCAGCTTCAGCTCCTTTTCCACTTAGGCTGTCCCCCTGTAATAAGGCACTTCTGAAAGCATAAACACAATGTCTAAAAATGAAATATGTGACTTTTTATAAAGACCTGCCTCAGAAAGGCTCACAGTTATAAAACTTCCCTGACAGGCCCAACAACACCTGCTGAAAAGTTAAAATGAGGGGAAGTGATAGCTGTGGTCAGTTACCTTCATGAACACTTGACTCTCCAGCCAAATAGCCATGCTTATTATACTCAATCACACACCAAAGACTCAAATATAAATTACAGACTGTATTAAGTATTTATATACGCACAATGCTTCTGCAAAGTCAGAATGATCACTGTTAACTATGATCAAGTGACAAAAAAAGTTGTTAATTATTTTCATAACAAAGACAAATGCAAGCCCCCTTGCTTTCTGACTGCATACATTAGATTTTTGATGTTTGACTATGATGCAGTTAAAGAAATTATCCAAGATTAAATGTTGACTTATATTTGTGCACTATACCATGTGGAGCATAAAGATAGAAATCATATTAAATAATTTTTACCTAAATGCATTTACACGTGTATTTGAAGTTAAATTTTGTTTTGCATCTGCCTTATGCTCTTACCACAGTGAAGAATATAAAGGGACAATTTGGGACACAGTCTAAAGTCTACATTAAAGTGTTTACAGCATTTATGTGCACCACGTTTAACGGTGTAAATAATTAAGGGCACTAATCATTTAAGAAGACCCCATACCAGTGCTCCACTGATTGCCAAGCAGGAAGAATGAAGACTGATGAAAATCCCAAACAACTGCTAAATACACCTTGACTGGGGAATAGTTAGAACCTTGACCAAAAACATGGGACAAAACCTGCAGAACTGCCAGGATAAGCACCAAGAAAGAATAGTGTTTCTGGCTACTGGCCACAAAAAAATTATGTCAATTTACTCTTCTGACAAAGGGCTTCTAAGCAACAATGAGGAGCGGGACCATCACTGGAAATAAACTGCTGTTCTTAGACATCAGTGAAATTCAAGAAACTAAGCATAATAGGTTTGGTACACCTGGCCACTTTAAATGTATGCTGCAAGTGAAGTTAAAATGTGGGGTGTGAATTTTACACAACATGGGCTTGGTTAACAATACACTGACATCACTTTATGGAGGGGGATTTAAACATGGTGTTTTGTATTTTATGTTGCCTGAAGAAGTCTTGATAGTGACAAGACAAAAGCGCTTATCTCAAGGTTTTATATGGAGGACCTTTGTTTTACAACAGTGGAATTTTAACTGTGGAACTCTTTTATCCTACTGGATGTGGATGTGTGTGAACCTCAGTTTTGGACTTTTTAACTAAGCAGTTAGTCTGAAAGACTAAAGGTTTGGGTGTGGTCTATCAGATGGATGGGACACAGCTGACCCCCTGTGAGATCTGTGAAAGAAGAAGTTCCTCTAAAGACAAGGTCACAACAGTGGAACTGTACTTTTGTGGGCCAGCAGAAATATTCTGTCTTTGTATTCATTAGATTCCTGGAGAAATTTCATCATTGGAAACTGGTGGTGGTGGACGGGCTTCATACAGAAGACAAAGAGGCCACTGCTGAACCATTATGCCCTGGGAAGGAATTTGGTCTCAGGGGAAACGCGGAAAAATTAGCTGCTGCTCCATATGATGGGAGGTCTCAATATGGCTTTCCTCAGAGATGAAACACAGCAATCAACTACCTGAGGGACCACTTGTAAGGCATCAGCAAATGCCACCCAAGCTTGTCCATTAAGACAGTCAGCTTCACTGGGAATGTGCATTACTAGGCATGATGCAATCAGTCGTAAGCACTAAGCCTATAACTGCAAACAGCTCTTGTACTTTACAAAAAAAAAAAGCACCTAACCAGGCATGTCCAAGGGTCAGCTTCCAGTGATTTCACCTCCCCACCTGGTGAATCTGGGCATACTGGGGCAATGCAGTAATTGTCTCATGTACACAGACAACCCCTCTCCTCCTACCACCCAACACTACAACCTGTGAGAGATGCACTTACATAGCCAAACTGGAAGCAAAGTTCTCTCGAGCCAAGATTGTGCTAAACAATCAAGAGGAGAAGGTTAACACCCACACTACCCCTCAAGCAACACATAGCCTTTCAAAACCCTCATTGCCAACACCAACACATAGCAACACTAAACCCACATATGCGGAGGCCCTTAACATTAACCTGCCCAAGCAACAAGGACCTTTGAAGCTCAAACGCAAACAAACACCAATTACAACCAAAGTATCACAAAGCTCACAACACCAGTGTGCCACCAAACAACAGCCCCTAAGGCAAGACAACGTACACAACACTTTAGTCATAAGTGACTTTATAGTCAGGTACACTGATGTCCCACTCACCAGGCTGAACAAGGAGAAAATTACAGTCAGCTGCCTGTCGGGTGCCAGGATCCGCCACATAACGCATGCACTCAAGTCACTCCACAACAAGTACAAATATGACTCTGTCATTGTCCATGTTGGAGTGAATGACTTGAGACGTACCTCCCTGGACTACATGAAAAGAGAGATGGAAGAGCTCTCGGATCATACCGCAGGAAAAGGACAAAATGACTGACATCAACAATTGGCTAAGCTTCTGGTGTCATTCAAAGGGGATCCAGTATCTGTCTGCCTGGGATGACATGATCAACAAACCACGATGCTTTGTCAGAGATGGTATGCACCTGTCGCCCCTGGGATTCAGGTTACTGGCTAAGGCTCTTGCCATCCCTATAGTGCCTTTTTTAGGCAAGGCTCAAAGAACAAAACCACCACCGTAACAGGTACAAGTATGCAAAATCTGAAGGCAATGCTAGAAGTCTAAACCTCAAAATGCACTCTCTCAAGGCACTCCTAAAAATAAAGAACATCGACATCGGTGCAGTAACTGAGACCTGGTTCAAGGCTCCAGAGAGCATCCCTGCAATACCAGGCTACAACTCTTACCACACTTTTCGGCCACCAAACCAGGACCGAAACACTAAAGGTGGGAGAGTGTCCATATTCACCAAAGATATTCACACCTCCAGGCTAGTTGCCTAACACAATGCATCCGAAATTCTCCAGGTGCAACTAACACTAGGTAAGACTGCAATCCAAACTATAGCTTGCTACAGATGCCCTGCCATGCCCCAAGATTCTCACTACACCTTTCTAAACATACTGGAAAATATTAAGATACAACCAGACACCCTAATACTGGGTGATTTCAACTATCCTGCGTCCCTGCCATTAACTGGGAAAACTACTCGTGTATCAACACCTTTGCCCAACGGCTTTTGGAATTCATAAATTCCAACACCTTGGATCAATCCATAGTCCCACCAGGGGCTCCAATATCCTGGACCTGGTCGTTACCAACATGGAAAATCGATTCTCCACACCAGTGGTCACCCCCTCATTGGTTAGGCCTGACAATAAGCTAATCACCTTTGACATCCACATCTCAACCCCACACCCAAGTAAGGAAACATCCATAAAAACTTCTCCAAGGCCAACATCATGCTACTCAAGTCAGAAGGGACAAACTTCATGACACCCATGCAGATGGGAACTGAAAGTTCAACTGCCGAATCCTACACTAAAGCACTGTACGAGCACAGCTTTTTGTGCATGAATCGTGCTATCCCAAATAGAAACAAGACGCTCTCCTCCAAAAAAAGGAAGCCAATCTGGTGGTCCCCTGTCATAAACAAACTATACAGCAGAAGGAAGAAACTGCTGCAGAAAAGAGGAAAACCCCAGGATGCAAAAAACTTCCTTACAAGCCTGAGTAAGAAGCTGGGATCCCTCATAAAATCCTCCAAAGCTAGTTAGAAAAATAAAACTGCCAAAGATTCCAAGGACAACCACATGGCATTCTATAGCCATGTCAAGAATCTAAATGGCAATGCTCAGATCTGCACTGAGCTACAACAGAATGGCATTAAATATACTGATCCCAAGGACATGGCCAATATCTTGGCAGATCGATTCAGTGCCAACTTCACCCCCCTCTCACCCCCTAAAGGGCCCATCTCAATACAGAAAGATTGCCAAATTCCGATAATCACGGCCACAAAGGTAAAAACTGCACTCTCCAAAGCTAAGAATACAGCATCCATGGGACCAGACGACATCCCAGGCTGTGTGCTACATGAACTACAAAATCAACTGGCACCTCACCTAAGTGTCATGTTTAATCATAGCCTCACCTCAGGCTTCGTGCCCACTGAGTGGCGCACAGCTACAGTTATCCCACTCCACAACGGGGAATCCACCTTGGATCCTGGGAACTACCGTCCCATCAGTCTGACGAGCCTGATCTGCAAGGTCATGGAAAGTATCATCAGGGAATTTATAAACAAAAACATTGGCAACCTTCAAACACTGGACCCCACCCAGTTTGGCTTTGTGAAGGGCCAATTGTGTCTCCTGAACCTGACTGACTTCTTTGAATCAGTCTCCAGAGCCGTGGACGAGGGTAAGGCAGTCCACACAGCCTATCTGGACCTCGCCAAGGCCTTCAACACCATCTCCCACTCTGGGATCATAGATAAACTTACTAAGCTGGGAATAAATCTCTACATCACTCGATGGGTTGTCAAATGGTTTACTGACAGAACCTACACTGTAAAAATAGCAGACTCCAAATTCAGCTCCAGACAAGTGACAAGTGGAGTATGTCAGGGTTCAGTCCTGGGACTGCTCTTGTTTGACGTCTACTTCTCTGAAGTACAGGCCAACACTAAGGGACTCTGGCTAACGAAGTTTGCAGATGACTGCAAACTGGGAGCCATTACTGAATCCCTAAATGATGTGGATACTACAAAAGGGCCTTACAGAAACAGATGCTTGGTGCCAGAACCATGGGCTCACGCTCAATGCCAAGAAGTGTATAGTTATCCCCTTTGGGAAAAACCATGTACCCATGAATTACCACATAGGTGGCAGTAAACTAAACGCCGAAAGTGTGATAAGAGACTTAGGAACACAGGTGAACAGTGGTCTCACCTTCGATACCCACATAACCACAACAGTCAGTAAATCCTTCTATGTGGCATACCTCATCACTAAGGGCTTTTCATCCAGAAAAAAGGAGGTAATTCTCCCACTGTACTCATCCCTCATTAGACCCATCATAGAGTACAACGCCCCGTTTGGTATGCACCTCACAAGACATCTGCAACAACTGGAAAGGCCGCAGAAACACCTCACTAAAAGAATCACGGGCCTAAAGCAGATGCCCTATGCTGACCGACTAAAACAACTCTAACTATACTCTGTCGCATATCGTCTACTCAGAGGCGATCTCTGCTTAACATACAAGGCCATGTCAAACCCAGAGCTGTTGGACATGCTACACTTAAAGAAATCCCAATCCATTAGAGCCACACGCTCCAAGGACCTAAATCTTGTCATCACAATGAACAAAACATGCTGGAGGGATAGGTTACTGACCTAGAGACTCCCCATACTCTGGAACAGACTGCCCATACATGTCAAGCAGAGCACCTCCTTGGTCCTCTTCAAAAGGAACCTTGACGACTGGATGGGAGATAGGAAATTTACCACGGGGATCACGTCAATTGCCCAGCTAGACGGGGTCCAGGGAAGTAAATATTGTGGGAAGAAATAGCCAGGGAATTGTTATGCCTAGGCTTGTATAGGCCCTAGGGCCAATAGCCTAGTACCAAACTATGAACTTGTCTGCACAGCTTCTTGACACAGCATGTTGTCAGAGTGGATGGCAATCACAACCTGAAGGAGAAGGTCCTGCAAAGTCCACAATGTTAGGACTGCCCTCATCTCCAAGACAGTGGGGTGCAGAGAGCCCCACCCCCACAGTGATTCCACAGCAGGCCAGTCAGGCAAGTTCTCAGGGATTTCGTGGTCATTCCCCGGAGGGAGGGAGAGAGGGCTATGAAATTCCAGGTTCTGTAGATCTCACTCTGCCTCCAACAGGCATCTGTTCTGGAATCTTCAGATGGCATGTTGGTTTCCATCAGAAAAGTACAGTTGTGTACACTTGCCATAAATGTAGATGTTCGAGTGTATTCACTGTTGCAGTCATTAGATTTGGGTAATCTGCTGGCAGGTTGCCCTCAGTCGCCCTGATTAAAGAAATCTTGTGTCCTGCGTCGGTTGCTGTCCCTTCTTCTATGACGTCAGGTTGTCAGGGGTATAAAACATGCAGCCGATGCCATTACATCAGTTTTTCTTGCCCCAGATGTCAGGTGCCCCCCAAATGGGGAGCCAAATATTTAAGTAATTAAAAAAACACAAAACTATACCTCCAAACAAAAGCAAATAGCCAAAAAAGGCTTTTAAGCATAGTAAAGGAAAGTAGAGTTATAGTAAGAGAAAAACAGGGGGTTGGAGGGTGGGCAACCAGGACTGCAACAGTGAATACACTCGAACATCTACATTTATGGTAAGTGTACACAACTGTACTATGCTCTTCGTGTTTCACTGCTGCAGGCATTACATTTGGGTAAATTCCCAAAGCTATGATTGGGGGGATGGATTTATACATAATTAGGACCAGCTATAATATCCTGCAGGACAGCAGTGGCAAAGCCAGCTCTGGATTTAGAGAAAAAAGGTAAATGGTAATGTTTGGTGAACGTATGAACTGAGCTCCAGGTAGCAGCTTCTAGAATGTCTCTGGTAGGAACACCTCTGAGAAAGGCTGTAGAAGTAGATGCAGCCCTGGTGGAATGAGATCTGATCCCCTTGGGGATAGTTTTGCCATGGTGCATGTAGCAGAAACGAATACAATGGCTTATCCATTTGGAAATAGTCTGCTTTCAATAGCCTTTCCCTCTGCCCCTGCAGCAAATGCCACAAGTAGTTGATCAGATTTTCTTAGAGATTCTGTCCTGTTTAAGTAAAATCTAAGTTTTCTGTGTACATCCAATGAATGCAGAATCTGCTCTCCTTGTTCTGTGGATCAGGAAAGAAAGTTGGCAAATGAATGGTCTGATTAATAGCCACACTGGATACCACCTTAGGCATGAAAGATGGATTGGTCCTGAAAGACACCTTGTCCGCATGAAAAATAATGAAAGGCTCCACTGCCATAAGAGCTTGTAATTCGGAAATCCTTGTAGCTGAAGTGACTGCTAAAAGGAAAGCTGTTTTCCAGGAGAGAAATTTTAAGTCTGCAGTAGCAGCTGGCTCGAAAGGAGGGAGAGTAAGTTTTTCCAATACAAAATTGAGGTCCAAGGCAGGGGTTGGAGCTCTCCTGGGTGGTCTTATGTTTTTTGCCCCTCTGAGATACTGCTTTAGCAGAGGATGAGAGAAGAGGGGAAGTTCTGTGTTGTAATGAGCTGAAATGGCTGAGGCATGGATTTTTATGGAAGAAAAGGACAGGCCCTTGTGAAGCATCTCAGTTAAGTATTGTAAAATCTGAGGAATATTGGGCACTGTTGTACTCATCCCTTGTGATTGATTCCAGGCACAGAATCTTTTCCATTTGTCAGCATAAGATTTTCTAGTACTAGGCCTTCCTTGCCTCCAAAATGACATCCATCATTGGTGGTTTGCTGAGGGCTGCTAAGAGTGAATTTAAGTGATTAGCCACGCTGCAAGATTCAAAGTTTGGAACAGAGTGTGCAGAATTTGGTTGTTTTGCTGAGACAGTAAGTAAGGTGTCTGAGGCAGGTGCCATGGTGGAAGATGGTACGCATTGCGCAGGAGTGGGTACCAGTGTTGGCGAGGCCAGTCTGGAGCAATCAAAATATTTTTTGGTTTTCCTGTGTGACTTTTAGTAGAACTTTGTAGAGCAGAGGCAGAGGTGGAAAAGCACAGACTGAGAGTTTTTCCAGCTGAATGATAGAGCATCCATTTTCCAGTTTTTTATTTTGTGATGAGTCCTTGTGCAGAATTTGTCCAACTGATAGCTCTGGGGTGAGGCATAATGATCTATGTCTGGACTCGCCCATTTGCATATCAACATGCTGAAAATCCGTGGTTCCAGTTTCCATTCGTGTGGGTCCATGAGATTTCTGCTTAGTTCATCTGCCAGAGTATTCAGCTTTCCTGGCAGGAATTGAGCTTGTAGTTGTATTTGATAGGTCAAGGCCGGCTTCCACAATGCCATGGCTAGTCTGCAAAGGGGGTAGGAGTGTGTACCCCCCTGCTTGTTTATGTACCACATAACTGTGATGTTGTCTGTCTTTATCATTAATTATCCTGGATGAAGGTAGTCCTTGAAGGCTGTCAGAGTATTCTGTACAGCTAGCATCTCTTTTTGATTGACATGAAGGTGCATTTGATTTGGGCTCCATTTGCCCTGAATGCACTTCCCCGCCAGATGAGCCCCCCAAGCATAGTCTGATGCGTCTGTAGTTAGGGTTTGGGCAGCAGGGGGTGGAGAGAATGGTAGTCCCTTGTTTTAGTGGCAGGCCTCTGCCAACCAGAGGAACTCTAGTTGCAGGCAAGGTATGATAGGAATCATTGTTTCCAGGCTGTGACAATGTTGACTCAATAAACTCTAAGTACCACTGAAGTTTCCTCATATGCAGTCTTGCATATGGAATTAGTAGAATGCAGGAGGCCATGAACCCCAAGGCTTGCAGAATTTGTCTTGCAGATAGCAGGATTTTTGTGGGGTTTTGTGGCCATTTGTTTGAAGTACGTTACCAAATGAATTTGCTTTTCTGGCATAAGGTAAGTCATCTGGGCAGTTGTATTCAAGCTTGCACTCAGGAAAGTGATTTTTTGAGAGGGTACCAATTGTGATTTCTTTTCGTTTATGGTGTACCCTAGACGAGTTAGAACCCTTTTTACAAACGCCAGATGTTTTTGAAGAAAGTCCCTGTTTTTTGCCTGAATTAGACAATCGTTCAGGTATGGATATATCTGAATATTTCTTTGCCTGCAAAATGCAATAACTGGAGCCAGGCACTTTGTGAAGACCCTGGGCACAGCAGATAAGCTAAAGGGCAGTGCAGAGAACTGGTAATGCAAATAGTCTTCTTTGAAGCGGAGGTATCTTCTGCAAGATTCCCTGATTGGGATATGCAGGTAAGCCTCTTTTAAGTCTAGAGTTACCAACCAGGCATCTTTGCCTAGCATAGGAAGTAACTGGTGAAGAGTCAGCATCTTGAATTTTGGAATGTCCAGAAATGTGTTTAGAGTAGAAAAGTCCAGAATTGAACACCATGATTTGTCTTTTCTGGGTACCAGGAAAAGTCTTGAATAGAAACCTTGTCCCCTTTCCTCTTCTGGGACTGGCTGAATAGCTCCCATATTCATAAGAGACCATACTTGTTTCTGGGCCTCTGCCCACTGATTTGGGGACAGGTCTGGCAATCCATTTGGGATTGGCAACGTGTGGAAATGAAATCTGTATCCCTGCGATACTATATTTAAAACCCATTTGTCCTGGGTTATAAGTTGCCAGTTTTCCCCCCCAAAGGGGTGGCTAAAAGGTAAGTGCTTGGTAAGTGTAGAGGGAAGTCATTTAGACTGCTTACCATAGGGAGGTGCCTTGTTGTTTCCAGATTTGGATGAGGAGGCACCCCATTGTTTTGTTCTAAAAGTCCCTTGTGACTGAAACCTGGGGTCTTTGGAATGTTTGGGTTTGACTTGAGTGGCTCTCGAAGGAACTGGAAAGGACCAGTTCTTAGTAGGCCAGTGCATACTAAATCTTGGAGGTTGCACTTGTAAGAAGTCTTTCACAGTTTGCATAGATTTAGCTTTACCTTCCATCTTTTTTATAACTTCTTCAGCCTTATTACCAAAGAGACGATCCTGTTGTAAAGGAGCATCCAACAATTTTTCTTTAACATGATCAGGCAGAGTTTGCTCTTTGAGCCAAGCATGCCTTCTTAGCACAAACCCAGTTACAGAAGCCCTGCAAGAGGCCTCCAAAGAATCAAAGCCACATTGCAAAGTATGTTTTCCAACTTGTTCAGCTGAATGCAATAAATCCTGTAAATCTTTATTTTCCACACAGTCAGAAATTAACATCATTTTAGTCCCATGATATGCTGCTGATATTTAAGCATATGAAATTGACAGTTTAAAGCCCTGATTACCAAGGTTGCAGAAGTATAAACCTTCTTACCCCATCTATCCAACGCCCTGGAATCTCTATCAGAAGGGGTAGGAATTTTAGCAGTAGAGGCCTTAATGCCCATGGGACCCTGAGAAATGGTTTCAGGATCTGCAATAGGATTTTTGAAAAGGAATTTGTGGGAGCTAGGAACCCTGTAGTATGTCTGACTTGCAAGGAGCCAGAGGCAGAGAATCAGGAGCCATACTACATTCTAAAAAAACATCAACAACAATGTAAAACAGGAGGTATAACCAAAGGCCTGTGCTGAGGAAGAAGAAGAAAATCCTTAAGTCTCTTTTTAGATTCAGATAAATCCTGACTTTCCCAGTGGAAATGTTCCCGTAAGGTATGTAAAGTTTCCCCAAAAGAAAAATCCTCAGGGGGAGAAGCAGAAGGAATGGAATCTTCTGCATCAGAGTCCTCATAAGTAGGTATAGACAAATCTTGTTCATTAGAACAGTCAGAAGAAATAGAATCCTGTTCAAAAGATTCATAATCAATGTCTTTCCTAGGCCTCTTAGAAGGGGGGGGGGGGGGGGTTGGCTACCCCTGATCAGAGTAATTAAATCTTCAGCCATTTTGATCATTTGTTTTTTAGGCATAGGGGCCTGCAGGTGGCCCAGGCATTGTTTTTTTTAGACATAGATTTAGATTTTGGCCTTAGTTTTGAAGATGGCGTTGGTCTAATATACAAATCTGTAGGCCTGAAACCATCCTCAGAAGCCGGTGCCTGCACAGCGGCTCCGGTCCCATCTAAGGTAGAGACATCCGTGGGTTCCATAATTGAAGCATACCGGACTCCAAATGGGTCTCAGTAGAGGCCTGCGAATCAGAAATAGCAGGTATCAGGGGCTGCAAAAGTGCCTCACTGAGTACCGGTGAACTGGCGACTGGCTTAGGAGAAGCGTCGTCATCAGTTTTGGACCTCAACGGTCTGTCTCTGTCTTTTTCTTTACATTTTTTAGGTATTCTGGTAGTCTGATTGCTAACCAATGACATTTTTGGATAATTAAAGCGAGAGCCAAAATATTTAGAAGCAAAAATATACCGACGTTTAATAGTGCGTTGACTAAATTTAGCACAAAACTGACAGCAAAGGTACGTTGTGGTCAGGGCCTAGGCAAGGAATACAGTATAAATGAAAATCCTTATGAGGTATTTGCTTCCCACAAGTAATGCAATTATTAACTTTTACTGACATCAGTAAGGAGCAAGAAAAAGTTTCCCCAATGGGGTACTTAGCTTTATAGTTGAAGACTTCGGTTCTGAAACTCGAAAACAAAAATTTCAGGAGTCGGCCAACCGGCACTTGCAAACTGCTTCTGCTTCGGGCACCGCACAGCAAGAAAAACTGATGTAATGGCGTTGGCTGCATGTTTTACACCCCTGACAACCTGATGTCATGGAGGAAGGGACAGCAACCGACGCAGGACCCAAGACTTTGGTAATCAGGCTGACTGAGGGCAACCTGCCAGCAGATTACCCAAAGGTAATGACTGCAACAGTGAAACACGAAGAACATCAGGAGCTGGTGGTTTTTCTTAAACCACAAGTTATATATACTCTGGTTAAAAGAAAAGATTCAATGAGGACCAGAAAACATTTATATCCACAGTCATGAATGCCTCTTGTTCCTGCTCACTCTTTTGCAGTTTCTCCTTTACTTGAAGCCTAAACAAGAAAGAGGCATCATACAGGTCATTAGGGAAGGATGACCCGATGTTCCCATGAAGATTTAGTGCCTGAACCAAGCAAGAAGACAAATGGTGGAGTATGACTCAACCACACAGGCTGCTCCATCTACTGCATTAGGTAGCAGTCACATGAAGAGGGTGTTAAGATTAACAAAGCTTGCTACCTAGGATTCTAACTTGTGCTGCAGACTCCCATGTTGTACCTTTTCAGTGTCTTTAAGGATATGACATTCAAGTCTGATTGAAAATAAACCATGCTTGTCAGGTATGGTTGAGAGAAAATACTGGATGTGAACAAGCACTTGCCAAGGTGGTCTAATGCCCAAGACTTCTAGTTAGTCTCTCTTCCTTTATTTAGAGAAACAACATAGATAATGGCGTCAACCTGGGAGACTTTAACATTCACTGTCCTTAGGAAGCTAAACGATCTTGTGGTCTCCAAAGGATAAGTCATACCACATCCAGATCTTGCAAAGCCTTCTGTATGACCAATGAAACAACAGTTTTCAGGGGAACCACAAGCATGCGGAATGAAACAAAAGCCTCCAGCAGTACCGTTCCTTCGGACAGAATGAATCAGATTGAAAAAAAAAAAAAGCCCATACTCAAACACCAATAAAAATGTATTTAATCCAAGTTTGCATGCAATACAGCAAAGCTTTCAGGTCTACACCCTATATCAATGCATACAGAGAAACTTTAAAAGAAAATTTAAAATGTATCACATGATCAACAAACCAATCATAACACAGATTCAATTAAGCACAATAAATTCTACCTTAAATATGTGATTACGTAATCTTCTTCTTTTGGCTGATCCCGTTAGGGGTCGCCACAGTGGATCATCTGTTTCCATTTCTTCCTGTTCTCTGCATCTTGCTCTGTCACACCAACCACCTGCATGTCCTCTCTCACCACATCCATAAACCTTATCTTAGGCTTTCAAACAAACTGAAGAATGGAAGGTGCAAAAGTCACTAGTAACCACAGAACAAGCACCTCAGACCCAGGAGATAAATACACATGGTTTAATGAATGTCAGTGTAAAATTAAGATAAAATAACGCTTCCAAAAGTCACGTTTTCGTCTCCAACTTCGTCAGATAAAAATCCCTTTGTGTTCCACTCTTTATATACAGAACCAAATCATTAAGCAATTAAACCATATCCAATGAAGTCAAAGAAACAATTAAACAATAAAATACATACAAAATGTCACTTCATTCCCAAGCTTCAGAATGAGTAAACAGTAAAATGCATATTTATGTAATGATAACCTTTCCATAATGTATATAATAAATATTTTAAGTTTTAAAACTGTAAAATCAATAAATATTGTAACATCTTCAAATAAAACTTTAATGTATATGTATAACTGGAATAAAATACTAAATAAACTTTTTGTTAGCAAAATTTAGTATATATATTTAGTCCCCTCCGCTGATAAAAGTGTAACATGTTTTGAAAACAGTTCTTGACACTACCAAGTTAAAACAATCAATTTCTGGGTGTAAAATGTTTGGAAATAATCTACAACTTTGCTGATCTCAGTTTCAAGACTGGTGCTAGTGAAATCATGTCATTGAGTCTCAGGGATTTACTGGCCTCCAAAATTATCTGCCAGTGTAGTTCTCTATATTCCACTAAGGTTTCCCACATACCTCCCCTAGGGTCAATGGGTACAACTTCTAGTATGAAAAACTGGAATTCTGATTGATTGCAAACAATACTGTGTTTGTAAAGTGCATTATTTTCGTTTTTGGTCCTAATGTCATAAAGGTGCTCGTAAATCCTCTGTTTTAATTTTCTTTCAGTCTTACCCACATAGAATGATTCACATCCCTTGCAAAGGACCAAATATATAATGCCCTTAGTATTACAGTTTGCAAATGTGTTCAAAATAAACAGCATCCCCAGTTATAAGATGTGAACAGTAGTTACAACTCCCACACTTGAAAAGTCCTTTTTTCTTTTTTATACCTTTCTCAAAATTATTTCTGTTTGCTCCCCTTTCTAAAATACTCTTAATGTTCAATCCTTTACGATAGATGCATCTCAGGTCATCATCAAATATATATTTTAAATCTGACAACTTGGCGAAATTTTTCCATTCTTTGTCTATGATTCTTCTAGCCAACCCTGTCTGACCATCATAAGTTATTGCTATCGCTGAACTATAGTTTTCTTTTGGCTTTTCATCAAGTTTATGTTCATTAGTCGTTTGTAGTTTCCCTAAAATGGGTGCAAACTTAGTGTCCCTTCCTTCAGTAACTTCATTACACATCTGGTCAAATAAATTTAACGGGTAACCTCCGTTTAAGAACATTCCTTTCAAAACCTCACAGTCTTGGTTATAAATTTCATTGTCAGAGGTCATTCTACTTAAACGAACTAGTTGTCCTTTCAACACTCCTTTCTTCTGATGGAGTGGGTGAGAACTAGTAAAATGTAAATGGGAATTAGAGAAAGTCTCTTTTCTGTAAATCCTTGACCTAAAACTTTCATTTAACGTGCTTATATTTACGTCCAAGTAGTTTATTCCTGATAATCAAATTTATGTGCAAACTGCAAGAAACTAGTTGTACCATTAATATATTGGACAAATGCCTCAAAATCATCCTCATTTCCTGTCCACAAAAAACAGAGGTCATCCAAGAATCTACCATAGTAAGACCAGTAACTCCTGTATAAAGAATTTAAAACAAAATTGTTTTCACAGTAAGCCATTATAATGTTTGCATAGGTTGGAGCACAATGTGCCCCCACAGCCACACCTCTGGACTGTTTAAAATATTCACCTTAAAAAAAATGTAATTATTTTTCAATATAACTTTCATTAGTGCCAAAACTGTTCTAAACTCATTGTGACTGATTTCTTTAAAACCAACGAGCAAACCACAACAGGCCAACATCGTGTGGTATACTCGTAAATAAATCCACCACATCCAATGTTCCAAAAGCCACCCTATCAGAAAATAAAGTGTGGTTCAAATTTCTTAAAAAATCCCACGAATCTTTAAGTATATTAACATTACTCAACACTAAATTCTTAACTTTTGAATTTACATATTTTGCCAGAGGTGCAGTCACAGAACCCTCAGCAGAAACTATAGCTTTCAAGGGTGGGTCATTTCTGTCTTTATGTACCTTAGGAATACCAAAAATTGAAGGCACTTTAAGTTTCTCAACATGCAAATATTTGTAAGTGTCCAAATCAATTGACCCTTCAATTAGAAGGTCATTTAGTAATACATACATTTTCTTGTATGCAATGTTGATTTCATTAATAGATGTTCTAGTATATTTGTCAGAGTTGTTTAAAATATCCATCATTTTTCCTTCGTACAAAATATGGTCCATCAGTACTACCCCACCACCCTTGTCTGGCTTCATTACCCTCACATTCCTGTTTCTACTAATGTTTGAAAGTGTTTCCTGTTCTGCAAGAGTGAGGTTGGGATGTATTTCGTGCCTTTTGAAGGAGGTCGTAAGTTCATTTTCTACTGCTATTTCAAAATTTCTTAATTGGGGATGCAATGGCGGGTTAAATGTGCTCTTACGTACTAAACTTCTTTCTTTGTAGTCAGTAGTCTTTCTATTAAAAAATAATTCTAGAGTTTTCTTTCTAACCAAAAGTTTAATGTCGACAAGTAATTTAAAAATATCAGCCCTTTGCTTGGGTATAAACCCAAAACCTTTAGAAAATAAATCAAAAAACGTTTTGTCAACAGCCACATCTGAATAATTAAAAATATTAAAGTCTTTATATGTCCATTTAAAACCATCGTTGTGAATACTGCTGGTTAGTTCCATGCTTGCTGTTTCCTTCCCCGAGGCCTACATTCCCTCCCCCTTGTAGTTTTTTGAATTATAGTCTACTGGTTCCTTAGACATTAACCTTTCTGACCTTCGTAAAGGGGGAAATTCAGTGTTACTCAATTCACCATCCCTTTGAAAGGGATCATCATTACCAGTAGGTTCAAAATTTTCTCTTTCATGGTAGTCGTTCCCTCTCCTCCCCCAAGACTTAGGTTTTGGGTAATGTGTTTTGGGTAATAGGGTTTGGGTGGCAGGGGGTACTGTTAATGGTAATCCCTTGTTTTGGTGGCAGGCTTCTGCCCACCATAGGAACTCCAGGCGTAGGCAAGGTATGACAGGAATCATTGTTTCCAGGCTGTGACAATGTTGACTCCATAGACTTTTTAGATACCAGTGTAGTTTCCTCATATGCAGTCTTGCATATGGAATTAGATGAATGCAGGAGGCTATGAGCCCCACGTCTTGCAGTATTTGTCTTGCAGATAGCAGGGTTTTGTGGCCACTTGTTTGAAGTAAGTTACCAAATGAATTTGCTTCTCTGGCGTGAGGAAAGCCATCTGGGCAGTTGATTTCAAGCTTGCACCCAGGAATGTAATCTGTTGACAGGGTACCAGTTGTGATTTCTTTTCGTTTATGATGTACCCTGGACAAGTTAGAACCCTTTTTACAAACGCCAGATGATTTAAAAGTATGTCCTGGTTTCCTGCCTGGATTAGACAATCGTCCAGGTATGGATATAGTTGAATATTTCTTTGCCTGCAAAATGCAATAACTGGAGCCAGGCACTTTGTGAATACTCTGGGTGCAGTAGACAAGCCAAAGCGCAGTGCATAGAACTGATAATGCAAGTAGCCTGCTTTGAAGCGTAGGTGTCTTCTGCAAGATTCCCTGATTGGAATGTGCAGGTATGCTTCTTTTAAATCTAGAGTTGCCAACCAGGCGTCTTTGCCTAGCATAGGAAGTAACTGGTGAAGAGTCAGCATCTTGAATTTTGGAATCTCCAGAAAAGTGTTTAGAGTAGACAGGTCCAGGATTGGACGCCATGATTTGTCTTTTCTGGGTACCAGAAAAAGCCTTGAATAGAAACCTTGTCCCTTTTCCTCTTCTGGTACCAGTTGAATAGCCCCCATGCTTAAGAGAGAAAGTACTTGTTTTTGAGCCTCTGCCCACTGATTAGGGGGCAGGTCTGGCCACCCGTTTGGTGCTGGCAACGTGTGGAAATGAAATCTGTATCCCTGGGACACTATATTTAAAACCCATTTGTCCTGGGTTATGAGTTCCCAGTTCTTTGCATGAAGAGCAATCTTTCCCCCAAAGGGGCAGTTAAAAGATAAGTGCTTGGTAATTTTAAAAGGAAGTCACTGAGACTGTTTACTATAGGGGGGTGTCTCGTTATTCCCAGATTTGGAAGTGGAGGCCCCCCATTGCTTAGTTCTGAGAATCCCCTGGGACTGAAACCTGGGGTTTTTGCTGTGTCTGGGTTTGGCTTGAGAGGATCTGGAAGGGGCTGGAAAGGACCAGTTCTTAGTAGGCCAATGCCTGCTAAATCTTGGAGGTTGCACTTGTAAGAAATATTTAACAGTTTGCATAGATTTAGCTTTATCTTCCATCTTTTTTAGAACTTCTTCAGCCTTATTGCCAAACAAGCGGTCCTGATTTAAAGGAGCATCCAACAATTTTGCTTTAACATGATCAGGCAAAGATTGCTCCTTAAGCCAAGCATGCCTTCTAAGCAGTTGCTGTTGATATTTTAACATATGAAATTGGCAGTTTAATGCTCTGATTGCCAAGGTCGCAGAAGTATAAACCTTTTTACCCCATCTATCCAGCGTCCTGGAGTCTCTATCAGAAAGGGTAGGATTGTTAGCAGTAGAAGCCTTAATGCCCTTGGGCCCCTGAGAAATGGTTTCTGGATCTGCAACAGGATTTTTGAAATGGAACTTGTGGGACTCAGGAACCCTGTAGCATCTGTCAGGTTTACTAGGAGCCGGAGGCAGGGAATCAGGGGCCAAACTGGATTCCGAAAACACATCATCAACAATGTCTAGTACAGGAGGTATAGCCAAAGGCATATGCTGAGGTAGAAGCAAGAAATCCCTATGCCTCTTTTTTGAATCAGAAAATTCCTGGCTTTCCCAGTGGAAATGCTCCCTCAAAGTATGTAAGGTTTCCCCAAAAGAAAAATCCTCAAGAGGGGAAGCAGAGGGAATGGAGTCCTCTGCATCAGAATCCACATAAGTAGGTATGGACAAATCCAGGTCATTAGAAGAGTCAGAAGAAATAGAATCCTGAAAGATTCATACCCCTGATTAGAGTAATTAGATCTTCAGCCATTTTTATCACTTTTTTTTTTAGGCATAGGGGCCCGAACATGTGGCCTGGGGGTTGTTTTTTTTGGACATGGATTGAAATTTAGGCCTTAGTAATGAAATCGGTGTCGATTTAATATGCAAGTCTGTAGGCCTGAATACACTCTCAGAAGCCGGTGCCTGCACAGTGGCTCAGACCCATCCAATGTAGAGACATCTGCGGGTTCCATAGGTGAAGCATCTCGCGGCATACTGGACTCCGAATGTGTCTCAGTAGAGGCCTGCAAATTAGAAGTAGCGGGTATCAGGGGCTGCAAAAGCGCCTCACTGAATACCGGCGAACTGGCGACTGACGTAGGAGAAGCTTCGTCAGCATTTATGGACCTTGGCGGCCTGCCTCTGTCTTTATCTTTGCGTTTTTTCAGAATTCCAGTAGTCTGGTGGCTAACCGATGACATTTCTGGATAATTAATCCGGGAACTGAAATATTTAGAGGCAAAAGTGTACCGACAACAGATAGTGCACTGATTAAATAAAGCACAAAACCGACAGCAAGGTACGTCATGGTCAGGGCCTAGGCAAGGAATACAGTATGAATGAAAATCTTTATGAGGTATTTGCTTTCCACAAGTAATGCAATGATTAACTTTTACTGACATCGGTAAGGAGCAAGAAAAAAAGTTTCCCCAATAGGGTACTTAGCTTTAAGTTGAAGACTTCGGTTCTGAAACTCGAAAATGAAAATTTCAGGAGTTGGCCGACCGGCACTTGCGAACTGCTTCTGCTTCAGGCACCGCACGGCAAGAAAGACTGATGTAATGACGTCGGCTGCATGTTTTATACCCCTGACGACCTGAAGTCATGGAAGAAGGGACAGCATCCTACGCAGGACCCAAGACTTTGTTAATCAGGCCGACTGAGGGCAACCTGCCAGCGGATTACCCAAATGTAATGACTGCAACAGTGAAACACGAAGAACATCAGGTCTGAGGAAAGCGCAGCAGATAAATGTGGAGAAGGACCTTCTCTTTCTGTCCTGGATATGGAGGGGAAGAGCAGGTGCTCAGCTCAATTTGTGCCTTAATAAGCACCCTAATCATCTTATCCTAAGCTACATGCAAAAAAGACTGCAAAGGAACTAAGAGTTGTGTACATATATAGACACAGCTGACAAAGCTCTACATTCCAAGTGTTGGAATAGCTTTTTTTCTGAATAAAAAGCACTCTCTCCTTCTATGTGGAGGGCCCTCAACTACTATAACCTTGATACCTACAGGTCAAGACTGGACACCATTACTACCTTTTTCAGTGCTGTTTTCAGGCACATCTTAATTAGCATGCTAAGCAATATCTGCACACCTCACTATATCACAATCTTCAGCCTTCCACTCTTCTTTCTTGCAGCTTAGAAATTGTATAATAAGTTGCCAGTCAATAATCCTTTTATTCTCACTTTCCTTCCTGTAAGGATCTAAAGCTACATATGTCACATATCTCACAATTTGTATCTAAAAGTGCTACCCCTAGACACATGATGCATAGGGCATGGGCACCTTGAGAGGGAACTTACTCCCATGCCTTTTATGGTGCCCTCAGACTTCATTATTTCCAGCCCAGCTCCCAAGCCCCCACATCCATGCCTAGTCTACCAGCCATTATTCTACCACCCCAGACTTCTTTTGGTGTTGCTGGGTCTAGTCGTGGCTCTTAAGGGTGTCCTGGGGGCTCCGATGTCCGTGCTACCATCTGGTGGGAGATTTTTTTTTTTTTTTAATTATATGCCCTACTTATGTTCCCTTTCCCTTTCTCCAGTCCCCATACTCAGTCACACCCAATGGCAATTCTCATCCTTGGACCCTCCCTCCCTTTAGGAAGTATTACCAATGAATGCACTCCCCCAAGGTGGACATGGCCATTAATTCTTGCTGTTCTATCAGTCACCCAAGGCACTAATCGAATCTGCGTTAGTTGGGATGTGATCAGGGGTTTATTCCTCAACAACACAGTGGCCACCCTATATCTAGAGTTGATGTTTATTACAAAAAAAAAACATAAAATGGTGAAATAAAATAAACAAGATGGTGACCTGACAGAAGGGATGAATTAATAATAATATGCTGCTTTAGCTTTTCAAATACTGATCACAAAACCACAAGATGAAAAGGTATGACCTGAATCTCTTGCCAAAAAAGAACATTACTAAAAGCTTGCAGGTAATTGCTTCTAAAATTACAATGCACAGGTCTAGGAGTGTCTCGATGTTTGGTGGAATGCAGTAAAGGACACAGTATAGTTGTGTAAAATCTTACCATAACAGTAGATGTCCTTTCCTTCACTGTTGCAGCATTCCTAACATATGGGATTCCCTACCATGGGTAACATGATGTCAGACAGTATTCCAAAGTCTATTGTTGCTTTAAGGTATGCCAAACATCACACGTATGCTCCTCGAATAGCATTGGGCATAAAGGTGACATTAGGATGCACCATCCTCATTACTGATTGCCCTAGTAGGAACACCAGTCTAAGAAAACCCAGGAGGTAACCAGGACATCCAGGAAGGAAAATAACTAGGGGGAAAGAGGGCGGGAGTGAATACTGCAACAGTGAATGTAAGGACATCTACTGTTATGGTAAGATTTTACACAACTGTACTACGTCCTTACATTCACTCTTGCCAAAGCTCAAGGAGACACTTGGGAGGAGGAAGGAGCAGTACAACCTTCTAAGAAGCCATGAAAAATGTCCCTAGAAAAACTAGCTCTAGGTCTGGAGATACCATCCAACTTGTAGTGCTTGGTAAACGTATGCAGAGAAGTCCAGGTAGCTGCTTCAAGAATAGAATTAGTATCCAACCCCTTGAAAAAGGCACCAGAAGAAGCTACAGCTCTAGCAGAGTGAGCCTTTACAGAAGAAGGAAAGCTCTTACCATGAAAAGTATAACAAAAAGAAATAGCCTTTGAAATCCAATAAGAAATAGTTTGCTTAGATACAGCTAATCCCAAGGACCTAGGATGAAAAGAAACAACAACTGATCAGACTTTCTAATAGCCTTAGACTTATACAAATAAAATTTGAGCTCTCTATGCACATCTAAGGTATGTAAGCACATTCTCACTGTCAGATTGCAGACGGGGAAAAAGTAGGCAAATGATTAGACTGATTAAGTGACAACTCATTAACCACTTTAGGCATAAAAGAAGTATTAGTATACAAGGACAGACTGTCCCTATGAAACGCCAAAAACGAGGACAAGCCATAATTGCTTGAAGCTCAGACACCAGCCTGACAGACGTAAGGACTGACAAAAGAACAGTCTTCCAACAGCAATGTTGCAAGAAAGCTGAAACAACCATCTCAAAAGGAGCTTGAGTCAACTTCTCAAAAACAAAATTAAGATCCCAGGGAAGAGGAACAGGCTTCCTGGGAGATTTCATATGAAGGACACCTTTAAGAAACTGTTTGGCCTCAAATCTAGAAGACAAAGGAGGAGATACAGGCAGAGAAGCAGAGCCAGCTAATAAGTGGCCTTTAATAAAGGAATAGGCCAAACCAGCATTGAGCAATTCACACAAATAAGAGAGAACCACAGGAACATCCAAAGTAAATGGATCCAGGTAATGATGGAGACATCAAACATAAAACCTCTTCAATGCGGATAAGTAGTATTTCCTAGTAGTTAACTTTCTGGCCTCCTGCAGGACCCTCAAGACATCCTCGGAAAAAAGGTGTCCATGAGGAATCAAAATATTATCACCCACAGTATCAGTTAAAGGGTGGACAGGTGGGGATGAATGAGAGATCTCTTGTCTTATGTGAGTAGGTCCACTTTGTCAGGTAACTTGCAATGACTGCCCTTGGCTAAATGCAGAAGGCGGAACCAATGCTGTCACAGCCAAAAGGGAGTCACCAACAAGCTTCTGGGAGCATCCTGTTGAATTCTGAACAGGACTTTTGGAATGAGAGGAAGGGAAAGAAATGCATCAAGAAACATCCCCGTCCAAGAAAAAAAGTTGTCCTCCTTCTGCACCAGAGGACCTGGGGGGACTATGGCACAAAATAGAGGAAGTTGTCTATTCAGAGGGGAGGCAAACAGATCTACTTAAGGAGTACCCCTCTGGTGGACAATGTCCAGAAATACATCTATGTGAAGCATCCATTTGCGGGATTGAGTTAAGGACCTGCTCAGAGTGTCTGCCACAATGTTTTAACCTGAAAGGATATAAACTTTGTGCAGATTCACTTGATACTTGACCACAAGATCCCATACCAGGAGTGCCAACAAGCAAAGAAGGTAAGATCTTATTTCTCCCTGTTTGTTTATACACCACATCACTGTGGTATTGTGTGTGAACACCTTGAGAGGCCCTGGAGAGATGAAAAGTCTGAAGAGCCAGCAGAAGAGCTCTCATCTCTTTTGACACTGATGTGCTTCTTTTGTTGAACAGTCGACCACAGCCACTTTAACTTTGGGAGCCAAATGCTGCTCCCAATCCCACATCTGAAGCATTTGTGAACAATTTCTGAGAGGGAAGAGGGGGATGAAAAGAGAGCCCTGAATTTAGAGGCAACTGCTGGATCCACTAGTGAAGTTCCTCTTTGAGACAAGGAAGAAGAGGAACTACAAATTCTAGAAGATATGCATGTTGAAGCCAAACTGACTTCAGAAAACACTGAAACTTTCCCATGTGGAGTTTGGCCACATGGAGCATATGGTGGATGCCATGAAACCTAGAGCTCTTAGAAAATCCCTGGCTGTAATGCAGTTCAGAGGAAAAAGAGTTTGAAAGAAGGAAATGAGAGTCAATGGCTTTGGAGGAGGCAGGGATGCCAGCATAGGCACCATCTGAATCCTGAAACCCAAAATGACATAATCCTGAGAAGGAGTCAGAGAAGACTTTTTGAAATGTATTGTGAAATCCAGGCTCTGAAGAAGGGATATGGCAAAATGAAGATTTTTGCAAAAGAATCTCTGGACAGGATGCCTGAATCAGCAGGTCGTCCAAGTAAGGAAATATTTGGATCCCCTGGAGTCTGCAAAAAGCAATCACAGGACTGAAGCATTTGGTGAATACCCCTGGGGCAGTAGAAAGGCCAAAGGGCAAAGCAGAAAACTGAGCATGCCAGGAAGCAACAGAGAAATGATGAAAACCTCCTGAAAACGGGATAGATCAGACTATGGAGATAAGCATCTTTGACATCCAGAGACACCATATAGCCCTGAAGTAGCAAAAGAGGAAAGACAGTCTAAAAGGAACAACATTTGAAAGGAGGGCACCTTCAGAAAAGTATTTGGATGAGAGAGGTCTAGAACTGGTCTCCAAGTACCCTCTTTTCTGGGCACTAGAAACATTTGGGAGTAAAACTCCCTCCCCTTTGGACACAGGTACCTCTTGAATAGTATGCCAATTCAAAAATACCCCTAGTGAATAATGGACATAGCCCAAGAATCTTGAGTAATCTGAAACCAATCAGGTGAAGAGATAAGAGGAATGAGGCTGGGAAGAGACAGATAGTCACAAACCGCCTTGTTTATCAGTAAAGGAAGACTTTTGAGTCCCTGAAGTCTAAGTAAGCTTGGCAGAAGGAGCCCGATTGCCACTACATTTACCCTTAGTAGAAGGGCGACTCTGCCTGTGAACAAAGGCTGGCTTATTACAGTAGTTTTTCTGAAATTTAGGCAGAGGAGAGACAAACACATGTTTGAGTTCCTGTAAGGCCTTCCCTTATCCTGAAGGGACTTAAACAAATTAGAAGTTGCTTCCCCAAACAAATATTTATTATCAAGAGGAGCAACCACCAATTTAGCCTTGATATCATCAGATAATGGCTGAAGCCAAAGTCAAGAATACCTCCTCATCACAGAACCAAAAGCAGTAGCCCTAGAACAGGCATCTGCTGCATCACAACTACACTTAACAGAGTGAGAAACCACTTGAGAGAGAGTCCCTAGCAAAGAAAGATCAGAAGTTTTACGCTCAGAGTTTGGGACATCAGAAATAACCTGACAAGCCTGAGATAAGAGAGTCAACACATACCTGGACATATGGGTCTGATAATTAATAGCCCTAAAAGCCAGAGTAGCTGAAGTGTAAACCTTCTTACCTAGCATTTCCATGGTTCTACTGTCTTTATCAGAAGGCAGCAGCTTGGGTGAAGGAAACTATTAAGGCTTGTCAGAGGCTACAGACACCACTGAGGAGTCAGCTGCAGGACATTTATACAAAAAGTTGCAATCCTCAGGCACTCTATAAAACCTATTAGGCTTCTTGGGAGCAGGAGGCAAAAAATCAGGAGCTTTAAAGACAGTGGAAAAAGCAGTCAAGACAGGAGGAATAGCAGAAGGGTTCGGAGATTCTATCTGCAGCAACTTACAGTACCTCTTATGAATTTCAGAGACCCAAGCACAATCCAATTTAAAAATTTCCATCATCCCAGAAATTGTGTCCCCAAAGGAAATTTCTTCAAAAGGAGTATCAGGACTATTAGATTACTCTTCCTCTGGCCCATGGTCGAAAGGAGAAGGAATTCCAGAAGAAAAAGCAAGGGATTCCTCATTAGAATTCAACTCCTTCCAAGAGGAATTCTGTTCCCTAGGTCTTTTATGGGGAGTAGAAGACCAAGGGGGAGCAGGAACAGAAAGCCCCTGAGGAGGTTTTAATGTCATCAAAGCATTAAACAAACCCTAAGTAAAGGTCTGCCACTCACTCTGAGGATCCCTAGGAGCAGGAGAACATGTTTAGTTTTTTGTTCCTTTTTTAAAGGAAAGGCCGCCCTATAAAACATAGAAGGCTCTAACCCAGGACGGCATTCAATAACTGTAGTAGGAACTTCTTCCTTAACTAAAATCGGCAAACACCCCTAGGAAATAATCAACTGTGGTTCCCCGTGAACGTCTGAAACAGATGCTGCAAAGCCTTATTGGATGTGCTGCAAGCCAGATCCTCACCAGTCTCCAACCTGGCAGAGGCAGAGGAATCCAACAACAAAGCCAGATGAGCCTCTGGGTTCTCACTGACCTCGGAAGAAACACCTGGCTGATACTGAACAGCAGAAGACTCCAGTCATAATTTTTTTAACCTTCTTCTTCCCTAATGGCTGCCCTCGGGGCAGGAAGGTCCTTCCATTGTATCCTTAATGAGAAGCTTAAGGAGCTAATTATCAAGATACAAGGCAAGGGAAGACATCCTACTATGCAAGGTCTTTGGTACAAAAGCCTAACAATTAGAACAGGTGGTATGGTCGTGAGAAGGTCCTAAGCAAAAAAGGCACTTGCCGTGGTGGTCTTTGTGGGGAATCTGTCTCCCACACTGGCATTTACCCTTCATGGATGACATTAACCCCCCCCCCCGCCCCGAGTAACAAAAAAAAGCTAAAAAAAAAAACAAAATCCCAACATGGTTCTTACCTGCAATGGCTTGGTATCAGCAAGAAGACACAGGCGTTGAAACCGGGGAATGAAAACTGCATTCAAACTGGCGGAAACTATGTAGGCATTCAGACCGATGATCTGCAATTGTATACACTTTCATATGTATATTTTCATTTATTGTTTATGAGAATATTTACTGGACAGTTTGACCCCAGATGATTTGACCCCAAATAAATTTTAATAAAAGCTTCTTTCGTAATAAGTAAATAATAATGGGCACAATAATTAAAGTAAGGTGTTTGAATTTATTTTTTTTATTATTTTAATGTTGATTTAATCTATTATTTAATAGATTAATATTAATTTACTTAATAACCAGTTTTAACATATTTAAAAATGAAAAATTAAACAGTGTTTCAATTAAATATATTATTTTTTTTGCTGATGTTTATTTAATCTGTTATGTAATATGTTAATATTAATTTTATCAATGACAAGTTTTAACATGTTTAAAATTAAATCAATTCCGTTTTCAAATCAGGAAGTTAATATCTTTCACTGACTACCTATGCTCGAACCTTCTGTCACTCTGCCAGCCCAGCTACCTGGAATTTTGTAAATAATTCTATGTCATTTCTGAATATTGACATGATTTATACAGAAGTATGTGTTGAACAGGCTTTTACAGTATTGAGCTTCAAATATGCAACCACAGCATGCCCTGCTGGCTTACAACAGAAATCTATAGAAACTAATTGTGTGACTGTATATATTTTTAACAGTAGAAACTAGAACATACAGATCTAACTTGCAAAACTTCAAGAAAATAAGTTGAAATTAAATTGTTTTACAAATGTGCTACAAACATTATCTCTCCGTTTCAGTTCAGTAGCAGACAATATCTAGGGCTAGAAGTTTTTTGTATTGGACGGAGAGAAGTAATTACTAGGTTTGAGATACAGAAGTGTTTACTGTTTTATGACTTTCAGAATCTGTAACATCTGAGAGATGTATTTTTTACACAGAAATGTTAAACTCTGCTAGTTTCTGACAAAAGGAGTTTAGCTTGGAAACTAAAGTCAGGTGACAAAAACTGATGTCATCTAAGCTAACCCAGTAATTGATATTAACTTAAGAATGCTCTCAGAGAGAGATTGGGCATTTTTGTATTTTGTCTTGGACCTAGCAAGAACATCCACTCATCACCTTCTGCACTTGCCTTGCTGTAAGTTATCTAGGGCATACTAACTCTTTTAGATATAGTTAGGAATATAGTAAAGATTAGTTTAGATGTTTTCTGTATTTGAGACTGCCTTGCAATGTTGTTTTAAATAGTTCCTGTGATTTTGAACTCTGAAGTTACTGTGCTGATTTACTGAGTATTGTCTTGTTCTTTTATTATTTATTATTAAATACATTTAAACCTATCTTTGTGGCTGTGACAGAGTTGAGACAAGCTCAGCTCTCAGACTCTACATTACAAGGCCTGAGGGAGGTAGCCTGTGAGGTACCAGATTTTCAAGGGAAAGGGGAATCTGTATACTGGGACAAAGGGTTACTGTACAGAGAGTGGACCCTTGAGGGACGGCTAGAGGGTGAGAAAATACAGCAGTTGGTAGTACCCAGAGAGCCTACTGTCTGGCACTTCTAGCCATACTAGTCTACAGAGAATCCATTAGATGTCAATTTAGTTAGACATCAGGATGGTACGTTGGCCAGTTCTGTGTTTAGGAAACCCTTTCATTCCAACACATTGTTACATGCCTCCAGTTGTCATCCTAGACATGTGATCAAGCACATTCCCAAGTCTCAATTTATGAGGATTCATCATATTTATTCAAACACAGAAGATTATATGCACTTTAATCAGGATCTAATTGAACATTTCAAGCATCGGGGTTATCCAACATCTAGGTTGATGAAAACGAGTAATGAAGTCCAGAAATTATCTAGAAGTGATTTATTTCAGTACAAGCAACATGACAATCAGAGTAACCATACTAAAATTAGATTTATTACTAGTTATGGTAGGAATATTCATCATTTATGGATTTAATACAACATCAGTGGGACATCCTTTTGGCTGATGATAGGCTACAAGATCTTTTGGGGGGACAGATCTTCATTTTCATTTCGTAGAGGAAGGTCTTTGGGTAGTCACTTCAGTCACTACAAATGCAGCAAACCATCTGAGTGTAGAATACAAGTCACAATGGATGGTACCAGAGTAGCTGGTTGCTATCCTTATGGCCAGTGCACTTTTTGCAAATATATTCATCAGACCAAGGAATTCACCAGTAAAAATA
This sequence comes from Protopterus annectens, assembly GCF_019279795.1. NCBI lineage: Eukaryota > Metazoa > Chordata > Ceratodontiformes > Protopteridae > Protopterus > Protopterus annectens. Next base: position 258,410,019 of record NC_056745.1, on the reverse strand, counting down.
CATCACGGGTTTTCTCCATAAATATTCTATCTAATTGTAGTAGTGACTGGGTCATCTGTCTTGCAGTATGCAGTTGTTCGGCTTTCTACATTGGTCAAACATCAAGACCCATTAGGGCTCGGATTTCTGAACATCTTAGTAATATTAAAAATAAATATTCTACAAATGCATTATGCAAACACAAGACTGTTCACACCTTAACTAGTTTTAAATTTATCATTGTTGAAAAAATTGTGGGCAATAGACGCTTCAAAGCAGGTTGGCATAATATTCTCAACATGAAGGAGAAATCATGGATTGTGAGACTAGGTGGATTATTTCCACCTGGTTTGAATGATCTTCTGTGAGGTTAATGTAATCAATTATGTTAATTGGTTTGTTCTGGTATATAATGTGGTTTACTGCCGTTTACAAAATACATTGAAAAAGGCCTGTGGGGCAAAACTGGTGACTGTGAGTTGATTTAATAATAAAGGATATACTGAATCCATTCCAGTGAGTGCTGGTGATTCTCTGTAGACTAGTTTGATTTCTGAGCCTTTGCACTTGCCATCCGGGCAGGATTCTTGCTGCTGTGACTTCTAGCCACTGCCCATGATATTCCCTTTGCAAGTCATATAGGCATAAAACGTACAAAGAGATGTGTTATTCAGAACGTTTGCTGGCCTGGGACTTCCAGAGATGTGACAAGGTACTGCAGGACCTGTGAGCAGTGCCAAAAAGTAGGCAAGGCAGGAGACAAAGTGAAAGCTCCTTTGATGCCTTTGCCTGTGATTGAGCAGCCATTTCAGAGGGTAGCTATGGATACTGTGGGGCCTCTGAGTACCCAAAGTTCCACAGGGAAAAAGTATATCCTAGCGGTAGTAGATTATGCTACCAGATACCCTAAAGTGGTGGCTCTGTCTTCCACTGAGGCAGAAAAGGTGTCAAATGCTTTGTTAGACATTTTCAGCAGAGTAGGTTTCCCAAAAGAAATACTGACTGACAGAGGGGCCAATTTCATGTCAGACCTGCTAGCTTGTCTGTGGAAGCACTGTGGGGTGAAGCACCTAAAGACCACTCCTACCATTCCCAGACTAATGGTCTTGTGGAGAGATTAAATTCTACACTCAAGTCTATGGTATGAGCATTTGCACACCAGTTCAAGAAAGAGTGGGACAAATATTTGCCCCATCTGTGAGAGGTTCTCTAAGAATCCACAGGTTTTTCACCCTTTGAGTTGCTGTATGGGCATAGAGTGAGGGGATCTCCAGATATGACTCGAGATGGGTGGGAGGGTGAGTGTGAATCCCACAAGGAGTATGTTGTGGCATATGTCCTAAACCTCAGGCCAAGACTTAGGGAACTCATGGGCTTTGCCCACGAGAACGTGGGAGAAGCCCAACAGTAGAAGTTTGGTATGACAGGAATGCTCGAGCTAGAGTGTATGCTGTAGGGCAGCAGGTAATGGTTCTCACTCCTGTCAGACACAACAAGCTGCAGGCAGCTTGGGAGGTACCTACAAGGTGGTAAAGAAGGTCAGTGATATTAACTACATGGTAGAACTGCTAGGCAGGAGGCAGGGGCATAAACTGTACCATGTTAACATGATGAAACCTTACCATGATAGGGAGGCCCTTGTGCCGAGTATTTGCAGTGGATGGCAGGAGGAGATTGAGGGGGGATCTGGTGAATGATCTCCTCAGTGAGGCTTGGACTGACACCTCAGTGGAAGGGGCAGCAATGTCCCAGCAGCTATCCCCTACCCGGGTGCGGAAAATCCAAGCAGTGTTACAGGAGTTTGGGATATGTTCACTGGGAAACCAGGGTGCACCCACCTGGTGCAGCACCATGTGGATACAGGACCCCAAAGGCCTATTAAGCAGTGCCTGAGAGAGTCAAACAGACTCTGAGGGAGGAGATACAAGAAATGTTGGAACTAGAGGTAATCCAGGAGTCCAGTGGTCCCTGGACCTCCCCAGTGGTGCTGTTACCAAAGAAGGATTGCAGCACCAAATTCTGCTGTATACTACAGGAAATTAAGTACTCACACTGAGTCTGATGCTCACCCCATGCCTAGGACAGATGAAGCCCTAGAGCAGCTGGGTGGGGCTAAGTATCTTACCACCATTGATATTACCAAGAGTTACTGGCAGGTGCCCTTTACTCCCAGTACTAGAGAGAGGTCAGCCTTTGTGACTCCTTTTGGCTTGTATGAGTTCACAAAGATGCCCTCTGAGATGAAAAATGCCCAAAGCGACCTTCCAGAGGCTGGTAGATCATATCTTAGCAGGAGATTTTGTCTTTGCTTACCTAGATGATATTGCCATCTACAGCCATTCCGAGAAAGAGCACCTTCAGCGTGTCAAGCAGGTGCTGGGCAGACTACAGCAGGCAGGGATGACTATTAAGCCCAGTGTCAGGTGGGTATGGCAGAGGTCTCCTACCTGGGACATAGAGCGGGGAGTGGTAAGATCAGGCCAGAACATGTCAAAGAGGAAGCCACTCAGGCGAGGCCTTCCCCTGTTACCAAAAAGCAGCTGAGGGCATTCCTAGAGACAGCAGGGTACTACAGAAAGTTTGTCCCCAATTACAGTACCATAGCCACTTCCCTCACACACCTGACAAAAGAAAAACAGGCCAGATAAGGTAGTGTGGATCCCAGCATGTGAGCAGGCATTCCAGAAGCTTACAAGAGCTTTGGGAGGACCCCTGTATTAGCCAGTTCATATTACAGCAAAGAATTTGTTGTGCAGGTGGATGCTTCAAACCATGGTGTGAAGGCTGTACTTAGCCAGGTCTCCTCAGGGGGAGAAGAGCACCCAGTGGTATATCTCAGTCGTAGGCTCCAACCCAGGGAGGAATGCTATGCAGCTTTAGAAAAGGAATGCCTAGCATGTGGGCACTGCAGAAACTTCAGCCTTATCTGTATGGAAGGAAATTCACTGCAGTTACAGACCACGATCCCTTATCATGCCTACATCGAGCCAGCCATCAAAATGCCAAGTTACTAAGGTGGAGCCTAGGGTTGCAAGCATATATGATATGACAGTGCAGTACCACAGTGGGGTTATTAATGCCAATGCAGATGGGCTCTCAAGATAGTGAATGGGGTAAGGTATTCCCAGATTGGCTCAACCCTCTGAAGCAGAGTTTCTCAAGGGTCATTTGAAAAACTAGCCTGAGTTTTTTTTTTTTGGGGGGGGGGGGTGTCACGCTGCCAGCCCAGCTATCTGGAATTTTGTAAATAATTCTGTCATTTCTGAATATTTTTATTTTATTTATTTTACATTTGTTTACCGGGAGAGTCCAACTGGGCATAAAACCCTTTTTCAACGGAGGCCCGGGGAGAAAAGCTCCGTTGCTAGTAAAGTATTTTGTTAGTAGAAAGAAAAATGTATAATACAATAAAGAAAAAAATAGTAACAGACATTCATAACGGTAAAAAGACTAGAACAGAATAAATTGGTCAAGTGGGAGACAAGACCAATAATCTTGTATAACAATGCTTCTAGAAGACAGTTCTTACAGTAGTAGCAGGTAGTGACATTGTTTACAAGACTGCAATTACGATACTTAGTCTTATATACAGGTAGCATAGCAAACTGAAGACTTAAAATCTGGTAGATATTAACAGTGAGAAAGAAAAAAAAACAACATAAGGTAGTCATATGGCATAAATTCAATGCTCACTATATATGCAATTAATATTTTAAAATCAGCTAGTTCCATGGTTTGGGCTAACCATGGCCAGTACATCTACAAGTCCAGGAATTGGTGAGGTGGGCTTCAATGTGATGCTTGAAGTTTGTGAATACTGATATGAGTTATACAGAAGTATGTGCTGGACAGGGTTTGTACAGTAGAGCTTCAAAAATGCAACCACAGCATGCCCTGCTGGCTTACAACAGAACTGTATAGAAACTATTGTAATTGTGTGACTGTATATATTTTTAACAGTAGAAACTAGAACATACAGAGTTAACTTGCAAAACTTCAAAAATAAGTTGAAATTAAATTGTTTTATGATTGTGCTTTAAAAGTTCTCTCTCAGTTTCAGTGTAGCAGACACAATGTATAGAGTTAGAAGTTTTTTGTACTTTCTTGGAGAGAAGTAATTACTAGGTTTGAGATGCAGAAGTGTTTTATTGTTTTATAACTTTCAGGATCTGCAAACATCTGAGAGAGATGTATTTTTCACACAGAAATGTTGAATTCTGTTAGTTTCTGACAAAAGGGCTTTAGCTTGGAAACTGAAGTCAAGTGGAAAAAAGGTGATGTCATCCAAGCTAACCCAGCAGTAATATTTGATAATTCTTTCAAAGAGAGACTGGGCATTTTGTTTTTTGTGTTGGACCTAGCAAGAACATCCACTCATCATCACTTTCTGCACTTGCCTTGCTGCAAGTAAGATTTTAGGGCATAGTAACTCTTTTAGATAAAGTTAGGAATATAGTAAAGATTAGTTTAGATGTTTCTGCATTTATTTGAGTCTGTCCTACAATGTTGTTTTAAACAGTTCCTGTGATTTTGAACTCAGAAGTTACTGTGTTGATTTACTGAGTATTGTCTTGTTATTTTATTAATTATCAAATATATTTAAATCTATCTTTGTGGCTGATAATTTGAGACATGTTTACGCTCAGAGTATTTGCATATGTATTTGGTGACACTGTACAGGCTACTCCAAAATAGCCTTGCTATTGGTCAGACTACCATTTGGATTACTAGTAACATTACACAGTAGGATTGGACACCCTTTGTTAAGGGTCTTAAGCTGAAACAGATAGCTATGGCAGCTGGAACTACCTTACAGTCTGCGCAAAAAGGGGCATAGCTAGTAAACCTGTGCCAGCCTTCCCCAGGTGTGTGTGTGTGCTTGTACATAAATCAAATCACAAAATGTGTGTGTGTGTGTGTGTGTGTGTGTGTGTGTGTGTGTGTGTGTGTGTGTGTGTGTGTGTGTGTGTCAGCTACTTGGGCAGAGACACGAAGCACTGGTTGGACAGAGAGGGTGCTGGAGGTCTTAGCTTGGCCACTCGGCTGAGATCTCAACCCTTTGCTGTGCCAGTGGGGTCTCTTACTGGGGATCTGGAGAAAGAGGGAGAAACCAGCCACAGACAGACTGTGATCTCTGTGGCTCTTAAGGGAAACTGCATTTTACTGTGTGTGTGTGTGTGTGTGTGTGTGTGTGTGTGTGTGTGTGTGTGTGTGTGTGTGTGTGTGTGTGTGTGTGTGTGTGTGTGTGTGTGTGTGTGTGTGTGTGTGTGTGTGTGTGTGTGTGTTCATCCTCACAGTGTGTACGTCCCCCACTGTTGCCAGTGGTGAAGACTGAGGCTCCTTGATTACTGCACCAGTATAGGGGCATCACACCTTCCGTCACTTTTTTTTCTTACCTTTAACTTTATTTTATTTTGTTGTTTTAATAAGATCCAGTAGGTGGTAGTAGCTAAATTTCCTATTTTGTTGTGATTAATCCTTACTGTATTGGCCATGCTTCTTGCTCTAAATTTACACTTTTTTCTCAGAATATAATCATTCAACTGTTTATGTGGTACATTTATTTTATCCCTTGTTTTGTGTTCTATGTTTATGTTTTACGTTTCTAAAATGCTTTCTCAATTGTTTTCTTTAGCGTTTGAGAGCGTCAGCACGCTGATTATTAAAATCTTGACGACGTGACATTAAATGTGACAGTTTATGTGCTACGATTCCTTTACCGCTTAGTTTGTTTCTTCTGTATTTCTTTATAATATTTTTAAAATGCTTTCATGAGTTTTTTTAGGTTGTTCGATTGTTCATATATCGGAAATTAAGCCACTACATTTTATAAGCAGTTTTTATCATCTTTTACATTTTGTAATACTGCGAGATTATTTTGTCGCTGCCATTGTTCTCGATGTGCAAGTAATGTTAATCCTGCAGTTTTATGTTAATGCTGGACTTGCCTTTACATCTGTTTTTTTTTTTTTTAAGTTATACACGTTTAAATGCTGCAATGCAACCTTAACTGAGGTCAAATCAGAGTGGTCAAAACATCCTGTACCCTTCTGGTGGGTGGAATCCAGCACAGCCCCCAGAAAAATTGTCCTGGTGGAAGGGTTTTTGTTAGATTTGTTGAGATTTATGGTGCACCCTAGAGAAGAGAGTAGGGTCTGGGTGAAGGCTAGATCCTTGAGGAGCTTGGACTGACTTGTGGTCTGAAAGAGGCAGGTTGCCCAGATAAAGGTTAATTTAGATGCCTCTTGTTCTGCAGAAGGTGATCACAGGGGCCAGACATTTGGTGAAGACCCTGAGAACAGTAGACAAGCCAAAGGGAAGAGCAGAGAATTGAAAGTGACTGGTACCTCCTCTGAAACAAAGAAAACTTCTGCAGAATTCTTCTACAGGGATGTGCAAAATAAGCATCTTTCAGGTCCAAGATGACCATTAGAGCCAGAGGTGTGATCCTGGAAAGAAGCTTTTGAAGAGTACACATTTTGAATTTTGGGGTTAAGAGGGACTGACTGAAGATGGACAGATCCAGAATAGGGCACTAAGAGCCTTCTTTCCTGGAAACCAAGAATAGCCTGGAGCAAAACCCTTTTCCTATCTGGTGGTCTGGTACTGACTGGGCTCTGATTCTGAGGGAAAGGACAAATGTTTATTGGAAAAATTCCTACTGAACCTATGTGGTTGGACATGGAGGTATAGTCTCTGACAGTTTGCATGGATTATGGTTTATCCTTCATCTTTTTTAACACAGCCTCAGCCTTTGGTCCAAAAAGGTAGTCCTTATCCAGGGGTGCATCCAGCAGTTTAGACGTCAAATGCTCTGGTAATGTATGTTCCCTAAGCCAAGCATGCCTTCTGATGACTGAGCCAGAGACAGCAGCTCGGGAAGATGCCTCTACGGCATCATATCCACAGTGCAAGGAGTGCCTGGAAAATGGAATGGCAGAGATCCAGCAATTCCTTGGAGGTGTTCTTGTCCTCCTGGGAGAAAATCTTTTCCTTCATTTTTACCAAAATACTCTGATGGCATTTTATCATATGAAATTGGCAACTGAGGGCCCTCATGGCCAGGGTAGAGGAAGTGTAAACCTTCTTCCCAAATCTATCAAGGGCCATTCTTTCCTTTTCTGTAGGTAAAGGGTTTTTAGAAGTACTAGCCCCAACTCCTTTGGGGCCTGGGGTGACAATTTCTGGGTCAGTAGAGGGGTTCTTAAAAAGGAATTTATTTAAGTCCAGTACCCTGCAAAACCTGCCTGGTTTACAATGGGCTGGGGGAAGAGAGTCTGGATTGAAAGATGATTCCATAAAGACATCTACTATCACCTGCAAAACTGGAGGGATAGCCGAGTGTTTGTGTTGAGGGAGATCAAGATTCTCCCTGACCCTCTTTTTTTGCTTGGAGGTACTTCTTTACCTGTCAGTGGAAAAACTCTCTCATAGCATGCAGCGTCTCCCCAAAGGTAATGTCCTCAGGGGGTGAAGCAGAAGGCGATACCTCTTCTGAATCAGAATCCTCAAAGGAGGTAAGAAACGGTTCATCTTTCAGGACAGAGTCCTCCTGCTCAGAGTCTTCATCTGAATCGGGGGTTCTGAAAAGGTCTCAGGTTTAGGGTCCCTCTTCCTTTTTCCTGGTGAAGATTCGAGGGGGATTGCCTGCCTCTGACCAAAGAAATAAGGTCCTCAGCCAACCTGACCAAATCCAGCTAATAACCTGTTGGGCAGGAGCTAGTAGACCTAGGCACAGTACCTAACATTGCGCTCTTTTCTGGTTTAGCTTTTGCCCTGGACCTGTGCACATCCACTGCTCTGACACCAGTCTCCTTGAAAGAAATACCCGATGTTGGCAGATGCTCCGAAGGGACATCATCAGTTGAGGATCATTTGCTGGAAGCCAAGGTCTGCTTAGCAACTCCAAACTCGACCGACAAACCAAATGCCAAGGCCTGAACTGAAGTTGGGGGACCAGACAGTATGTCAGACTCCCAAAGGGCCTCGACAGAGGTCTGTGCCATCACCCTGCTCACAGAAGGAGGCTGCAAAGGTGTCTCTCCTTCCTCTGTGATGATGAGCTTTAGGGGACGGGCTAATGGAGAAAGGTTGTCATCCAACACCCTAAGTTTGGTTCTTCTTTCCTGTTTTCATTTTAGGGAGCTCAACCTCAGGATAACCAACGGATGCCATCACACGATGGAGAGCGGATTGCTGACTAAGGTACTTAAGACAAGATTTCGGCCCTATGCTTTATAGTTCTAGTATTGAAAAGGGTGCACAGACAGTAATTAAGGACGTTGTGGTTTGGCCGTAATCAACCGACACACAAGGTATGAAAGTTTCTGTCTGGGATTTGTTTAACACAATAGAGACAGTTGTTAACTTTATCTGACAAGAGTCATAAGAAAGAAAGACAATTCCCCCAACAAGGTACTTCTCACTCAGGTGAGAACCAACCGACGCACTCACAACTGCTTCGGGCTCTGACAGCTGTCGGCTGGCTCCATTTATATCCAACCTTCCTGACATCAGTAAAGGGCATCCGCTAGCTCAGGGAGGAGGGAGTTTTTTTACTCTGGTAGTCAGGCCGTCCAAGGGCTTCCAAAGCAGGAAATCCCATAAATCAGGATTGCAACAGTGAAGCATGAAGAACACCAATCGTTTCAATTATAACAATGAAATGTGCCCCTTTAATGTACCTTTTCATCAATTACATTAAAATCATTTTTGTTATGGAACAATGACCTTAAACATCACAAATTTTTAAAGACAAAATCTGGGATTCTCCACATCATTTCCATGATTTTATCAATTACCATCAAAATAGGCCAATTATGCTTAATAACATTACATACCTGATTTGTATCTGTGGAACAAGTTAGGAGTATTCAAAATAAATTAGATGCACTTTGTGAACTAATACCGATCGATTATTAGCACCACAATATGGGTCAGCAATAGTATTTCTCTTGTGCAATACATCAGAAATAACCTGTTCTGTAGTACTTTAAAAATAACCTTTGATCATAATAAAATCAACCTTATGCTGCTGAAAGACCTCTTTCAGATCACCACAATCACTACTGAGTCCTGCTGCTCTTAAAAACTGACTATTCAAAATATTATTAAAACAAATGTAGGGTGCATACTCTTTCTATTGACAAATGTATTTTTATTACAATGTTTTCTGTATAACTTAGTTCTAACATTACCTATAGAATCTTTTGAAATAGTCACATCCAAAAAATCAAGAGCAGTCTTAGACACTTGCATGGAGAACTCTAACAATATGGAAGTAAGAGGTAAATACTGTTCAAACATATCTTAAATTCCAGTCCAAATAAAATAACAAAATGTGAAAATTATTCAACAGAAACATCAGACTGGAGAACTACAAATACATGCGCTTTTTTGATAATACATTACCCTACTGGCACAGCTGTTGGCATAAGAAGTGACACCGTTTCTTTAAAGCCTGTTTTACTAAAGCAGGGTTTAAGTCAATAATTTAAATCATACAGATTTTTAAAATTTGTATATGTACTGCACTGTTAATGTCTGATGAAGTGCCTTGGGAGCATGACACCGTTTACATTTTGTTTATTAAAGTTATTCTTGGCTGTGATCAACATGCCCTAGTTTTCTTGTCTTGTTTGTGTCTTTCGGCTTTTCCCAGTTAGGGGTCGCCACAGCGGTACTCCGGTCCTCTAATGACTGGCAGTAGAGTTTTACATGCTGGCTTGCCGGGCCTAACGCACAACCTTCAATGAAGGAACGCCCATTCACGCATGTCGCCACACAGAAGACGCTCTAACTGAGAATCGAACGGGCAACGTCTAACTGTGAAGCAACAACGCTACCGCAGCACCACCACTGCAGCCCTAGTTTTCTTGTCTATATCTTTGAAATAGAACATTCTTAGCTAGTAAATGTTGCAGTAAGCTAGACACAAGCTGGACGTTCCCCTCCTATGCCGTAGGGAAGTAAAAATGAAATGCAGGTGGTTATGGAAGCGCTTAATGTCACATTCTCCTCCCATATAGTAAATGCAATGCCAGTACGATTCTTGTTTTCATGTTTTGGTGGTTAATACAAACAAACTGAACAATTTTTTTAGTCACTGAATGCTGAAAGTTTTCCAAAAAAATATCAGTATCAGAACTGAATGAATGTCCGAAACGAAACTGTGGACAAACGGATTATGCACCCTTCTAGTTCAGCTTACGACATCTTAATGTGCATCAATGTTAAGGTGGTTCTCTACCCAAGCATGGAAGTTTCAGAGAAAAATAGCTAATCTGAGGTTAGCAGTAAAAGATATCCCCACCAAAGAGGGCATCAGAAATCAGACTTCCAGTTCAAAAAATTAGAGTGAAAAAGAGAAAGCCAGTGAAGGGAAATATATTCTGCATTTCTCTACAAGTGGAACAGAACAGAAAGCCAACAGGCAAGATGCCAAATACTCTTTGAAGAACTGGTCTGGGGTGGCAGTTTGTAACTCTGTGGTTAGTACTGCTAGTACGTAGGTTGTATCAACTGTCCATCCCCATCAAAGTATGTGTGAATTCTGCAAGCACCTACTGGTACTAGATGCGCATTCAAATAAAGTCAGCAGCTAAAGCTTCTTAATTCTAAGTTATCCATTGTTCATTCCATGTCTGAGTAAAAATGAATTCTGCAAGCACCTATAAGCACTGTTTATTCAAACAAATAAAGCCAACGAGTTAAGTCTTTCAATTCTAAACTATTCAAAAGTACCACAGTGTCCATCAGTACACTATGGTAAGAAGGGTTGCCTGCATTTTTAGGTACAGAAGTACAGCTCTGTGGCGGAACTGTAAAAATGTATGCTGCTTGGCAGGGATCTCAATTTCACACCCCGATGATTTCGAGCAGCCCTCAAACCACTACTTTTCCAGCTACACTGCCCGCGTTTCTTTTTGACTTGGAGGCCGTGGCCCTTGCCCAAGCTTGCTAGTCCTTATACATCACCAGTGGTTATTTGAGTTTGAGACCCCTTGCTGTATGAAATTAAGTAACTCTGCCAGCTGTTGCAGAAATGCATGGTAATACTGAATTATTCAAAGTATGGAGTTTTATGCAGCTATTTTGTATGCATTTCTGTGACTGGTTAATTATTTTAGCCAAAAACTAAATGAGCAGCTAAACAGGAATAGATCCATTTTTAAAAAGTGAAGTATTCCACATGTATGCACACTTACTTTACTATGAAAACTACTGTCGTTCAAAAAAAAAGCACACTTTAACAGGGTTTCACAACTTGTAGGGTGTGCCTTCAATAAGCAGAAATTAACATTCTGTACAAAATGTTTAAGTAATGTGCCCTACACCTGTAAGCAATCACATGCTTTAAAATTACTTTCCATTACATAAGCATAAACCTCATAGCAATTAAGATGATTCAAAGGCTCATCTATAAACAACATTCATGCACCCAAGAACAAGTTCTCAAGGCACTAAGGCCAAGAACAGTTCACTATAGGGCCAGGTAATATACCAAGCTGTCTACTGGTTTGCCTGAAACACAACTTATACCTCTCAACTGTCCCTGACTTTTAAGCACGTTCCTGATTTTAAGTCAAATTTTAATTCTGTCCCTCTTAATCCCTCCTAAAATTGGTGACTGTTGGAGAAAAATAATGATAATAATTAAGATAGACTTCTTCTTGTTCAGAAAATGTACATCAGTTCACTTTATCTTATTCTTTTAATGTTTCAAGTTAATAGTGATAATATTTTAAAAGCGTCCCTGATTATTTCTGGATTTCTGATGAGATTTGTCCCTTACTGGTTGAGAGCTATGTTGTCTGATCCCCTACAGAAACTATTCAAGATCAGCCTCAATACAGGTTTTGTGCCAGATGAATGGAGGACAGCAGCAGTTATTCCCTTGCGCAAAGTTGGGACTTCATCAGACCAGTTAATTATCAACTCATAAACCTGACAAGTTTCATTTGTAAAGCTATGGAAAGGATAACTGTGGCATTAATATATAAGGATATACAGATCTGTCAAGGGCAGGTGTTGCCTACTTAACCTGGTCAACTTCTTCAAAAAATTATGAAGCAATGGAGGAGGGAAAAATAGTGCACACCCGTCTAGACAGTGCAAAGGTATTCAACATCATTCCACACTCGGGTATAGATAAACTCGCCATCTAAATGGAAATCCCTATGCAACTTGTTGGACAGGACACTGGCTCAAAAACAGAACCCAGGAAGTTAAGAGTGGGCGGCCACACCTCCTCCTAAAGGTCTGTCAATCCTCTTTGGCACTTACTTCTCAGAGATCAAAGCCAATTTTAAAGATTTGTGGCTGACGAAGTTTGCAGATAACTACAAACTTGGTGCTATCAAAAACTCCTCTGAGGACACCATGTGCTGTTTGTCCCATCTCTAGGTTATTTATATGCAAAATATAAGGCCTAAAAACTACCAAAGGAATGTAAAGCTAGGCTACGGCTACTCAAGATCCTCACTGAGAAGCAGCCTAGTAAGTAGCTATAAAGCTATACACTTGTTAATTTTGAGTGCAAATTACAGTTTAAATCAAACACTTCACTGAAACCTGATGGCTTGTAAATGTATAGTTATTTTTTTACTCCTGGAAATTCTCCTCTCCAAACCTAGATTTTTACCTCCCTATATTCAGTGACCTGAAAAACAAAGAAATTCTGGTTTCTATTTGTACATTTTGTGTGCGCTTCTTTAACCTTATTTCTCAACAAGTCCGGTCTTTAAAAAAGCCCTGCTGCTTGTTATACATGCAGTATTCAGGGAATAAAAAAGATGAAGGGCCCATTGTTTTTATTTGTTTTAATGGTAACAGAATGTCTAGTACTGAGAGTCTTCAGAAACATCACATTTGTTGAATTATCTGGGTTGGGGCAATGGTACAAAGAAAATTTCTTTAATTTCCAAACTTCAGAAACAGTTTCACTGACAAACTACATTCATTGACCCTTCCCGATTTTGGTGCAGCCAGTGAGTTAGTATATACTAAGTTAGAAGGATGTGGAGATACAGGGGAGTTTTAGATTCACTGAAAGTGTTTTCCTACAAAATTGTTTCAGGAGTTTGGGACTCTGTGAATTACCTCTGATGAGTCAACAGTAACCTTAATTATCTTTCTTATATAATACTTATATACAATAAATTTCTAAGGTAAAACTCTCTATCACTCTTTTATTACCTATATTGCTTGCTAGCAGACTACCCAGAGCTACAGAAGCTACAGTTTTATCACTTGTAAAAGCTGCAACTGGTTCAGTTCCCCTATAACATTTTTTTAATCTTGTTTCCAAATGCAGAATATTAACTTCTGCACACTACTTGTGTTTTTTAGTGATACGTGAAATCAATGCAGCATTTCCTTCAGAAGCATTTTGATGTCTTGCAAATTGCCTGATTCTGTATCTCTTGCTGGTCTATTACACTGCATTGACCCACTTCATTCACATTACTCCCGTCAAGTTGTAGAAAAAAAAAATCACCTCAGCTGATGTACGGCCTATGTGGGAGTAACCATGAAAGTTACGAACCAAAGGGAGAACCTTTAAATGGCTAATCATACCCCAACAAATGGAAATGTGTTTTCATCATATCTGGATGTTCTTTGCAGTACTCTTGCCCCTGTATCACCTAAGTAATAAATTTTCAAATTACCACCGCTGTCCGGTTCGATTCTCAGCTAGAGCGTCTTCTGCGTGGAGACATGCGTGAATGGGCGTACCTTCATTGAAGGTTGTGCATCAGGGCTGGTAACTCGGCACGTAAAAATCAACTACCAATCATTAGCGGACTGTGGCGACCCCTAAAGAGGAAAAGCCGAAAGAAACAACCACCACCACCTCAGAAAGGTATAATGGGGGCTTAAAATGGTGATGTAATTCTGTATTTAAGCCACAGTTTCTTTGTTCCACAATGTGCTCTGCATCCCCATAAGATTACACCAGGGATGCAAAACACTGTGGTACAACGGTAGTATTGTGACTTGCTGCTTTATCGGTTTGTGTCTAGCAACAATATTGTTTGTTCTGTTTCAGTTACACACACTAATTTTGTCTATGGTCAGACGGATCTTTTAACAACCTTTTTGGGTACACATGTTCGCACAACTTGCCACAAGTGACTAATGCAGTTACTCGCGTACAAACTCAGAACTGTAGTTCCATACAGTACTTTTTACTGAGGCTTGAAACTGGTCATCTGTGAAAGACATCACGCATTTAATATGCTGATTCTGGAGTTTATATATAATATTCTGACGTTTTTATTGCTCCTGAATCTATTTTACAGTAGGTAGAATCAGCCTTCTTGTTACCTTGCATTCTTAAAGCTGGGCACATTTTAATTTATCTGCCCCTCTCTTAGTCAACTACTTGCTCAAAAACTGCCTATATGATGTAAAACAAGACAGGAAAATATGCAAAATTTCACAAAAAGAAAATGCCATGCATAAAATTTGCAAAAAAGGTTAAAAAAAAAAGAATAATTCCTAAATTATGTTTTAACTCTATGTGACAATCTCAAGGCATGGATTAAAGTGAATAAAAAGCACTTTTGAGAATACATTTACAGCTATTAAATTATAATGAACTACTAAATCTCAAACCATATATGACTACATTGGGAGCACCACTATTTGAGTTAGAATTAAAGTGAATATAATAAACACTGCTCCTAGCTACACTTTGGATGTTTTTGCATTTATAAGTAGTTTATGAAGTGTTAAGCTGAACAAGTAAAATGTTATGCAAGTCTAGTCTGAAAGTGAAAACTTTTTCAGCAAAGCTGGGTGGGGAAGCACCCACTATTAAATATGCTAAACTGCAAAACTTGCTACTAGGTTAGCATGAGTATAAATAATAGAAGCAAATGTCTGCAATCTCTGCAGAAATATTTAATGATATCAGATGCGCTGGGGAAGAAAGCTACACTTTTCTCAGAGGCACAAAGACCTTGCAGTTAGATACAGTAAATTAGGAGGACATGGTGGGGGTGGGCTCTGCTCCTAAGGAAAAGTACTGCAGTCACTACCTGGTATCTGTACGCGTGCGTGTGTGTGTGTGTGTGTGTGTGTGTGTGTGTGTGTGTGTGTGTGTGTGTGTGTGTGTGTGTGTGTGTGTGTGTTTGCGGACTATTAATTTGAGCTTTATTTGAATGGCATTCAAATGTTGGCTGCCTAAGCTGCAGATGAATCTGACAGCAGCTTTTTTCCATAGGCTCAGGCTGCATCAGGCTGGCTAGGTGCCCAAGGCAGCCTGAATCAAAACAGAAAGAACAGACAGTGATATGCAGATGAAATGCAAATACAGGAGAAAACTTTTTCTTTCCTTAAATACAATGAGAAAATTATATTCCATGATTTCACAATTCACCGAAACACATTTCACCAAAAGTGGTAAATGGCCTTGTCCCACTATAGTGCGACCCTGGAGTTAGTATATATAGTAGGAGAGTTGTGGGGGGGGGGGGGGTGGAGCCCCCCACATATTTAAAGTATATATCATGTTTGGATAAGAATAATATATTGCAATTGCAAGTATGCATGTATATAATTTAACACATTTAAAATATGTGGGGGGCGTCCCCCCCCACTACATATACCAATTCCAGGGTTGCACTACAGTGGGGACAAGGCCATATACCACTTTCACTGAAATGTGTTTTGGTGAATTGTGTTTTCGGTGAATTGAGCTTTCGGTGAAAAGTGCACACTAATTTAACTTTTGGTGAAATGTCCTAGATCCATATTCTTCTTCTTCTTTCGGCTTTTCCCAGTTAGAGGTCGCCATAGCGGATCACCTGTCCGCTCATGAATGGCAGTGGAGTTTTACAGTGTCGAGTTGCCAGCCCGGCGTCCAACCTTCCACAGAAGGCACACACATGCACACAGTCATGCCTAGGGTCAATTTAGAGTGTCCAATCCACCTACAGCATGTCTTTGGGATGTGGGAGAAAACCCATGCGACCACAGGGAGGACATGCAGACTCCGCACAGAAAGCACCCCAGCCGAGAATCGAACTGGAGAACCTCTTGCTGTGAGGCAGCAACGCTAACCGCTGCACCACCGTGCACCGTATATTAACAGACACAGGAGATTTTTTGAAGGCACTTGGAGGGTTAAGTTAGGGCCCCTCATGATTCACATTATCTCATGGTTACACTGGACGTACAGAGCCTTTTCACGGTTATACACAATGATTATGGCATAATGGCTATTGATACATTGTTGAGAGAAAATGGAGCCCTAGATCATCATATTAAACAGGTTACAACTATACTTAGGTTAGTTTTGGAAAATAATGTATTTATGGGTCTAGAACAGACATATAGGCAAGCACAGGGTGTAGCCATGGGCACACCCTGTGCGAATACCTATGCTAACCTGGTACTAGCCTATTGGGAGAATTTGTACATTTTTAACAATAGCGAATGGAAGCCATATATTGGCTTTTATAAACGCTTTGTGGATGATGTTTTTATTTTGTGGAAGGTTGATACCATCTCCCTTAAATTATTTATTGATTTTCTACACTCCACAACAGATTTCTTTAAGTTTACGGAAGTAACATCCTATACAGAGATAGACTTCTTAGATGTCACAATAGGACAGACTTTACAAGGTTTTTCTACCAGTCTGTATAGGAAGGAGTGTTGGAAAAATACATTTTTAACTTTTGATAGTATGCATCCACGATACACTTTTCCCAACATAGTACAAGGACAGCTAGCCAGGTTATCTAGGAACTGCACGGATGAGATTTGTTTCAACAATGAATTGGAGAGTTTGAAGGGTCTTTTTGTAGAGAGGGGTATAATGAAACCATGGTCAAAGATGTTATAGAGAAGCATAGAGATAAAAGGGGTCATAAATATAAGCCCTGGTTATCTAGGCCTGCTAGGGACTTAGCTATACCTTCAAGAGAAATGAAACAGGATGCTAGATTTAAGGTTATGTTCACTTATAGTAGTGATATAAAAGATATCACTGGAATTATAAGGGACAACTGGAACATTCTTACTAGTGATGATAGAATCAACACCATAGTAGGGCCGACTCCAGTATTTGGATATAGGAAGAATAAGAGTCTAAAAGACATTCTATGTGGGGAACATGTCAGTTTATCTTATACCCCTGCTTTATCTGTAGGCAGCAAGCCTTGTGGTAGATGCAAGGCCTGCCCTTATATTTCTCAAGATGTTTCTTTTATACACCCTGTTACTAATAGGACCCATATGTTGAAAGCTAAAGCCACTTGCAGGACTAAAGATATAGTGTATCTAGCTAATTGTAAGTCTTGCCCATGTTTTTACGTGGGCAAGACGAATAATATGCTCAAAGTTAGAATATTGCAACATCTTTCTAGTATAAGAAACAAGGACACACATAATGCTTTGTTCAGACATGTTAGTGAACATCCTACACATTGTTTTACTTTTAGGGCCATAGTCAATGTAAGGCTTAACAAGAGGGGAGGTGATATAAAACACTACACAGAACAGATAGAGTCAAGGAAGATCCTAGAGTTTATGGCACATAGGAATCCAGGGCTCAATGATGTTGTTCCTATTAAACCCACCTTAAAAAATAGGCAGGTTTTTTACTGAATAGATTTCACTAATTGCTCATTGGGTGTGTTCTTATTTAAATTGTGTTTTGCACCATTTTACCTTTGTCTGATGAAGGGTTAACACCCGAAAGCGCTTACCTCTCAGAAGTTTGTATGTTTTTTATGGCAGAGTTTTATTAAAATTTTTGGATACATAACAGCACCGTTCCAGAGTTCTTTTGTTTTTGTGGCTTCTCAATCGTTGTTCTCTGGTTGGGGTATCAGCACCAAGCATTTGTTTTTCGGATTTACTACAGTTTTGTGCTTTATTGGTGCTGAGCTGTTATGTCTGTGGAGCAACGTTCTGTTAGTGGAATTATGGACAATGATGGTTTACAACAGCGTTCCCATGGTAGGAATTTTCCTAATCTCTTACCTGTGGACAACCCTCTGTTACAGATGGGTTTTGTGACTTTGAAAGACACTGGTTTAAGTAACTCTATACCAGTAACAGTTGATAAAAATTTTGAGGAACTCCTTACGGACTACAACTATAAAATGGGGAGGCTACAACGCCTCTTATGGCAAACTTTTCATTTTGAAGCATGTCTTTCATATGGTATTGTACCCCATGGCATGAGAGTACTCTGTATGCCTACGCAGGGAGATCACTATCCTACATTGTTGGCAAGATGGCAACTTATTAACATAAAAACTAGCTTTCAATATATGGAACTCCTCATTGAATTTTTTGCACCTGAGATAGCCACCTTAAAACAAGAAACAGGTGCGTTACAACATAAACTGTGTAATGACTTTATAGGTAATGGTTACTCACAGAAATTAGAAGAGGTTTACCGCTCTCTACGTGATAGCGATAATAAACTAAAAACAACCAAGATGAACAAACTTACTAGAGACTATACTGATTTCTCCAATGGAGAGATCTTTGTTTGGGCTAGAACCAGGGGGGATTTGCCCAACAGAAATGTCACCACCAGCAAACAGCCACACAGAGCCTTTGCTACAGCTTCTAGTATTTCTGATAACTCTAATGGTAATACGGAACATCCAGAGGCATCGAACTCCACTTGCTTGCATGTAACTACGTCTGAATCACGTGGTCACGTGATTTCTACAGCTGACGCAGCACACGTTTCTGAGAATGCAGTAGCAATTGTTCAGTCCCTTGATGTTAGAGACATGAATGCGTCTATGGCTTCCCGTCAGGTAGATAATGCCAATACGCCGGAGACACCATTCGCAGTAGATTCTGCAAATACGACAACAGTGAATGATGAACGCTTGGGCGCACGGCCCAAGATTCCTTCGGCAGAACGGCATTTTTTGGAAACTCTACCAGTACCCGTGAAAAAGAAGACAGGGGCGTGGAAACGCTCCTTAAGCGAAGGCAGAGACCCGCGCAAGAAGAGGAGAACATTAGAGTGACTACTTGTGGTAACTGCGACAATGATAACATTGTATATAATTTGTCCTCATATGTTTTGAATGCTGAGGAGTTATATGTGTTGAACAAGGGTTTGTCATTTGTCCCGAGCAGGACTTGCAATTATCAAGATGTAGTCATGGATCTCATGCTTTTCTGCAGGGGAGTGGCTCTTAGAAATATGTTTGGCAATGTTGTTAATAGTAGTTCCACACTTAGACAGCCTAGCACCTTTGTTCCTCCATTGACACCATCTTTACAACTGTTTATTAATGCCTGTGAAAGGGACCTTATGGCATACTTTCATAATGGTAATACTCAGAAATATTATAATTTAACTGCATTACAGAGACAAGCCCTCCAAAATTTATGTGATAATAGAGATATTACCATTAAGATGGCTGATAAAGGAGGGGCCATAGTTGTGATGGATACATTGGTATATCACAACAAACTAAGCCAGTTACAATCTGACACACACACCTATAGATTAATGAACCCTTTAATGGTGAAACATATGATAGAGAAAGTCCACAAGACCTTGGAAGAACTCTTGGATGACATGGTCATAAGTGAAGAGTTATACAATTTTCTTAGAATGGAAGGGGTTGTTATACCACTCTTCAAAGGCCTGCCTAAGATACATAAATCTTTGACAGACCCCCCCGATATGACCCATAGTATCAGGTAGGAAATGGGTCACAGAAAATGCCTCTATATGGTTAGAAACCACACTTAGGCCATATGTTAATAAAATGGAAAATATATTAACAGACACAGGAGATTTTTTGAAGGCACTTGGAGGGTTAGTTAGGGCCCCTCATGATTCACATTATCTCATGGTTACACTGGACGTACAGAGCCTTTTCACGGTTATACACAATGATTATGGCATAATGGCTATTGATACATTGTTGAGAGAAAATGGAGCCCTAGATCATCATATTAAACAGGTTACAACTATACTTAGGTTAGTTTTGGAAAATAATGTATTTTTGGGTCTAGAACAGACATATAGGCAAGCACAGGGTGTAGCCATGGGCACACCCTGTGCGAATACCTATGCTAACCTGGTACTAGCCTATTGGGAGAATTTGTACATTTTTAACAATAGCGAATGGAAGCCATATATTGGCTTTTATAAACGCTTTGTGGATGATGTTTTTATTTTGTGGAAGGGTGATACCATCTCCCTTAAATTATTTATTGATTTTCTACACTCCACAACAGATTTCTTTAAGTTTACGGAAGTAACATCCTATACAGAGATAGACTTCTTAGATGTCACAATAGGACAGACTTTACAAGGTTTTTCTACCAGTCTGTATAGGAAGGAGTGTTGGAAAAATACATTTTTAACTTTTGATAGTATGCATCCACGATACACTTTTCCCAACATAGTACAAGGACAGCTAGCCAGGTTATCTAGGAACTGCACGGATGATATTTGTTTCAACAATGAATTGGAGAGTTTGAAGGGTCTTTTGTAGAGAGGGGTATAATGAAACCATGGTCAAAGATGTTATAGAGAAGCATAGAGATAAAAGGGTCATAAATATAAGCCCTGGTTATCTAGGCCTGCTAGGGACTTAGCTATACCTTCAAGAGAAATGAAACAGGATGCTAGATTTAAGGTTATGTTCACTTACAGTAGTGATATAAAAGATATCACTGGAATTATAAGGGACAACTGGAACATTCTTACTAGTGATGATAGAATCAACACCATAGTAGGGCCGACTCCAGTATTTGGATATAGGAAGAATAAGAGTCTAAAAGACATTCTATGTGGGGAACATGTTAGTTTATCTTATACCCCTGCTTTATCTGTAGGCAGCAAGCCTTGTGGTAGATGCAAGGCCTGCCCTTATATTTCTCAAGATGTTTCTTTTATACACCCTGTTACTAATAGGACCCATATGTTGAAAGCTAAAGCCACTTGCAGGACTAAAGATATAGTGTATCTGGCTAATTGTAAGTCTTGCCCATGTTTTTACGTGGGCAAGACGAATAATATGCTCAAAGTTAGAATATTGCAACATCTTTCTAGTATAAGAAACAAGGACACACATAATGCTTTGTTCAGACATGTTAGTGAACATCCTACACATTGTTTTACTTTTAGGGCCATAGTCAATGTAAGGCTTAACAAGAGGGGAGGTGATATAAAACACTACACAGAACAGATAGAGTCAAGGAAGATCCTAGAGTTTATGGCACATAGGAATCCAGGGCTCAATGATGTTGTTCCTATTAAACCAACCTTAAAAAATAGGCGGGTTTTTTACTGAATTGATTTCACTAATTGTTCATTGGGTGTGTTCTTATTTAAATTGTGTTTTGCACCATTTTACCTTTGTCTGATGAAGGGTTAACACCCAAAAGCGCTTACCTCTCAGAAGTTTGTATGTTTTTTATGGCAGAGTTTTATTAAAATTTTTGGCTACATAACAGCACCGTTCCAGAGTTCTTTTGTTTTTGTGGCTTCTCAATCGTTGTTCTCTGGTTGGGGTATCAGCACCAAGCATTTGTTTTTCGGATTAAATACAATGAGAAAATTATATTCCATGATTTCACAATTCACCGAAACACATTTCACCGAAAGTGGTAAATGGCCTTGTCCCACTATAGTGCGACCCTGGAGTTAGTATATATAGTAGGAGAGTTGTGGGGGGGGGAGGTGGAGCCCCCCACATATTTAAAGTATATATCATGTTTGGATAAGAATAATATATTGCAATTGCAAGTATGCATGTATATAGTTTAACACATTTAAAATATGTGGGGGGCGTTCCCCCCCCCCCCACTACATATACCAATTCCAGGGTTGCACTACAGTGGGGACAAGGCCATATACCACTTTCACTGAAATGTGTTTTGGTGAATTGTGTTTTCGGTGAATTGAGCTTTCGGTGAAAAGTGCACACTAATTTAACTTTTGGTGAAATGTCCTAGATCCATATTCTTCTTCTTCTTTCGGCTTTTCCCAGTTAGAGGTCGCCACAGCGGATCACCTGTCCGCTCATGAATGGCAGTGGAGTTTTACAGTGTCGAGTTGCCAGCCCGGCGTCCAACCTTCCACAGAAGGCACACACATGCACACAGTCATGCCTAGGGCCAATTTAGAGTGTCCAATCCACCTACAGCATGTCTTTGGGATGTGGGAGGAAACCCATGCGACCACAGGGAGGACATGCAGACTCCGCACAGAAAGCACCCCAGCCAAGAATCGAACTGGAGAACCTCTTGCTGTGAGGCAGCAACGCTAACCGCTGCACCACCGTGGCTGCCCGTCCTAGATCTATACATACATACATATATATATATATATATATTTATATTTATATATATATATATATATATATATATACACATATATATTTAAATATATCAGGGCAAACACAAATGCGTGCATGGGAGAGGGTAAGTCAATTCAGTGTCACCTGGCACACTGCAAACAAGGAAAAATGAAACATGAAAAGGCTTGGATTGGATCCTCACTAACCAGCCCACCTATGCGGGATACTACCAGACTCCCTCAATGACCATAAAGTACAGTTTTGTACCTACCATAAATGTAGATGTTCGAAGATCTACATTGCTGCAGTCCTTACATATGGGTAGTCCGCTGTCCTCGGTCGGCCCGAATACCAAAGTATTAGGCTGACGTCGGTCAAGGCGCTTAGGACTGACATCAGGACGTCAGGGTACAAATGCGCATGACCGACGTCATATCCTCAGTCTTTTCTTGCCCCAGATGTCAGAAGGCCCTAAAAAGAAAGGTCAAAACCAAAAGACAGCAAAAAACAACCAACCACCCCTGCACTAATCATATTTACAATATTTACAATATTCACAACCCAAACTACACCACCGCCTCTAACTACAGAGGGGAAGGAGGGAGGGTAAATTGGACTGCAGCAATGTAGATCTTCGAACATCTACATTTATGGTAGGTACAAAACTGTACTATGTTCTTCATCTCACATTGCTGCAGTCCTTACATATGGGTAGAATCCCAAAGCAGAGGTAAGGGAGGATGGCAAAACTATAAAGCATTAGGAGCTGCCAAAATGCCCTGTAAAATTGCAGTGGCAAAACCAGCCCTAGATTTAGAGTAAAGTGGAAGGTGGTAATGCTTAGAGAAAGTATGCACTGAACTCCAAGTAGCTGCCTCCAAAATATCTTTAGTAGCCACCCCCCTTAAAAAAGCTGCAGAAGTGGCAGTAGCCCTAGTGGAATGAGGCCTAATCCCAGCTGGAACCTCTTTACCATGATGGGAATAACAGAAAGCAATACAACAACCAATCCACTTAGAAATAGTTTGTTTTGAAACAGGTTTGCCCTGAGAACCCAAAGCAAAAGAAACAAATAACTGCTGAGACTGCCTGAACCCTTTAGTTCTGCTCAAATAATATCGCAATTGCCTGTGTATATCCAAAGTGTGTAAAATCTTTTCCCCTTTATTTTGGGGTTTGCATAAAAAGTAGGCAAATGAATAGTTTGGTTTAAAGCCACACTAGAAACCACTTTAGGCATAAAGGAAGGATTAGTACGCAAAGATACCCTATCCTTATGGAAAATTAAGAAAGGCTCAACCGCCATAAGGGCCTGTAATTCAGAAACCCTTCTCGCAGAGGTAATGGTCAACAAAAAAGCAGTCTTCCATGATAAATATTTCAACTCGGCAGTAGCTGCAGGCTCAAAAGGTTGTAGAGTGAGTTTCTCCAACACAAAATTGAGATCCCAAGCAGGAGTAGGAGCTCTACGTGGGGGTCTTATATTCTTTGCCCCTCTAAGGAATTGCTTAAACAAAGGATGAGAAAACAATGGTGGGTCACAGTCATAGTGAGCAGAAATTGCTGCAGCATGAACCTTAATAGAGGAGAAGGACAAACCTTTGTCCAGTAACTCAGTAAGGTATTGAAGAGCCACACTTAAATTAGGCTTAGAAACATCAAAGTCCTTTGCTGTACTCCAAAATAAAAATCTCCTCCATTTATCTGCGTACACTTTCCTTGTACTAGGCCTTCTGGCCTCCAAAATAACATTCAAAACTTGTTGTGGAAGCTGAGACCCTCCAGGGTTTAAAACAGAATATGCCAGGCTGTTAGATGTAGAGAGTGAAGTTTGACATTGAGTAAATGACTGTTCTCCTGAGACAGCAGGTGAGGAATCAAGGTAAAGGCCAAGGAGGCTCCTGCACCAGACTTCTCAGTAATGGGTACCAGTGCTGTCGAGGCCAATCTGGAGCTATTAAAATCATGTTTGGCTTGTCCTGTCTGACCTTCAGGAGTACCTTTGGGAGGAGAGGCAGAGGTGGAAAGGCATACACATGAAGATTGCTCCAATTGAATGAGAGAGCATCCACTTTCCAGGCTGTGGGATGAAACCTTATTGTGCAAAACTTTGGCAGCTGGTAGTTTAGTGGAGAAGCGAACAGATCTATGTCTGGAGTTCCCCATAACACTGTCAATTTCTGAAATACATGAGGATCCAATTTCCACTCGTGGGGATCCATAATTTGTCTGCTCAACACATCCGCTAAGGAGTTCTGTGCTCCTGGCAGAAACCTTGCCTGAAGATTTAGCTGTAAACTGAGAGCAGTCTCCCACAAAATCATTGCTTGTCTGCACAGAGGATAAGAATGCGTTCCCCCTTGCTTGTTGATGTACCACATGACAGTTGTGTTGTCTGTTAGAACCAACACCTGCCCTGGAAGAAGTAAATCCTTGAAAGCTATTAATGCAAATTGGACTGCTAACATCTCCTTCAAGTTGATATGTAGATGTTGAAGTCTGGCAGGCCACGTGTCTTGTACCCATTTTCCATTTAGATGAGCCCCCCAAGCTTTGTCTGAGGCATCTGTCGTTAGAATCTGACTTGCCTCTGGCCGGGTCACAGAGAGTCCCTTGTTTAGGTGACATTCCTGAGCCCACCACAAAAATTCCTTTTGAATGCAAGGTATTATCTGAATGACAGTGTCCATATCTTGGCAGTGCTGTGTCCATACATTTTTGAGATACCATTGTAGCTTCCTCATATGCAGTTTGGCATTGGGAAGTACCAGAATACAAGATGCCATGAACCCCAAGGCTTGAAGGACTGTCCTTGCAGTCAGCCTGGACTGACGAGACAATTGATGGAAGTAAAGAGAAAGATTCTTTTGTTTGTCCGGGGTCAAAAAGGCCATCTGGGATGCTGTATTCAGTCTCACACCCAGAAAGCACATGTCCTGAGAGGGTACTAGACTGGACTTTATTTCGTTCACAGAATACCCCAGGCATCTTAACACTGCTATCACATACTGTAAATGATGAAGAAGTTCGTCCTTTCCTTGGGCCAGAATCAGGCAATCGTCCAAATAAGGATAGATTTGTATTCCTCTTAGCCTGAAGAAAGCTATCACTGGAGCCAGAACCTTCGTGAATACTCTGGGCGCAGTAGATAAGCCAAAGGGCAATGCAGAGAACTGATAATGAGAAGTCCCAGCCAAAACGCAGATACTTCCTGCAACTGAGCCTGATAGGAACATGAAGGTAAGCCTCCTTGAGATCCAGAGTCGCCATCCAGTGATCTTTGCCCAGCAGAGGTAAAAGCTGTTGTAACGTCAACATTTTGAACTTGGGAATGTCCAGATATGTGTTGAGGACAGATAAATCCAAAATTGGTCTCCACGTGTTCCCTTCTTTGGTACTAGGAACAGGCGGGAATAAAATCCTAGGCCCACTTCTGGCAGAGGGACCGGTTGTATGGCCCTTATTTGAAGTAGCAGAGAAATTTGTTTGTGAGCCTCTAGTCTTTGCTGAGGAGGAACGTCCGGCATGCCTTTGAAAGGAGGCAAGGTATGGAAATAAAACTTGTAACCTTGGTGTATAATATCCAATACCCATTTGTCTTGGGTAATCAAATTCCAATTTTCCTTGAAGAGTGCCAACCTTCCTCCCAAAGGTGCTGCCAGGCAAGAAGGATCTGGCAGCTGAAAAGGTAGGTCATTGGGCCTGTTTACGAAAGGACTGGCCCCTGCCCTCACCCGAAGATTGTGCAGGTGAACTCCCTGTTCTAGGTCTGAAAGAGCTCTGAGCTCTGCCCCTACCACGTCTAGATCTACCCCTAGACTGAGAATCATAAGAAGGATACGTCCACCCCTTAGCAGGCCAATTCCTACTAAACTTCAGAGGCTGAACTTGCAAAAAATCTTTAACAGCCTGCATAGACTTAGCCTTGTCTTCCATTTTCTTCAAGACTGACTCCACAGGTGAACCAAACAACACATCAGACTGTAAAGGAGCATCCAAAATCCTTGTCTTAACATGGTCAGATAAATTCTGATCCCTCAGCCAGGCGTGCCTGCGAAGAACTGAACCAGTGGCAGCCACCCTAGACGAGGCCTGTACAGCATCAAAACCACATTGTAAAGAATGCTTACCCACCTGTTCAGAAACATGCACCAAATCTTGTAATTCCTTACACTCAATGCCTTCCGCCAGAGCATCCACCTTAGACTTCAATTGAGAAAGAAGATAGTTTTGATATTTCAACATATGAAACTGGCAATTCAAAGCCCTCATAGCTAAGGTAGAAGATGTATAGACTTTCTTTCCCCATCTATCCAAAGCTCTGGCCTCTTTATCTGGAGGAACCGGATTTGTTACAACAGAGGCCTTGACACCCTTAGGTCCCTGACTAACAGTTTCTGGGTCCGCCCTAGGACTCTTATAAAGATATTTATGAGCCTCAGGCACCCTGTAATACCTATCCGGTTTAACAGGAGCAGGAGGCAGAGAATCAGGATTAAGTGAAGCCTCTGCAAACACATCTTCCACAACATCCAGAACAGGGGTATAGCCAAGGGCCTATGCTGGGGTAAAAGCAAAAATTCCCTAAGCCTTTTCCTGGAATCAGAGAAGTCCTGACCTTCCCACTTAAAATGTTCCCTCATGGAATGAAGAGTCTCTGAAAAGAAAAATCCTCTGGAGGAGAAGCAGAAGGAGTCGAATCATCTGCATCAGAATCAGAATAAGGAGAGTACTCCTGCAAGTCTTCAGCCGAAGACTCTGAAACATCCGAAGCCTGCTCAAAACTCCCCAACTCTGGCTCCACCCTAGGCCTCTTATCAGGAGGGGGCAAAGAACCTCTAATCAGAGTAATCAAATCTTCTGCCATTTTAAGCATGTGCTTCTTGGGCACAGACCCTGCTGAACTAGGAGTGACACCAACAGAAGCTAAACCTGGCCTGCCTCTGGGAGAAGCCTTGGAAACAGAAGGAGAGGGCCTAACCACCCTAGGAAGGGAGGGGAGCACAGTAACCTGAGAAGCCCCTTCAGCCTGACCTGCCTCCTGAGAGGCCACATCCTGCAATATCAAAGTCTCCCCCTGGGACTCCAGAGAAGCCTCCGTCGGAACCACCGGTTCCACTGACGCCTCTAAAGAACCGGCGTCCGGAACGGACGACTCATCTTGCCTGGGTTTAACTGCTTTGTCTTTGCGCTTCTTCGAAGAAGCGGGCGCCGGAGAATCCGACGGCATATTATAATTGCACCGCTTCCCGAAGACCAGCCTAGCACAATCTAACCTTCGCTTAATAGTGCGCTTATTGAACCTAGCACAAAAGCGACACCCAACAACGTCGTGCTCAGGCCCCAGACAAGGAATACACAAAAAATGATAATCCCTATGCGGTATCTGTTTCCCACAAGAAATACAGTTATTCACTTTTTCTGACATCCGGTAAAACACTGAGGCAAGAAAAAACCAAAATATTCCCCAATGGGGTACTTAGCCAACTTTGATTCGGTCTGAAACTCCGAACTCGAAAAATTTCAGAACGCCGAACGGCACTTGCAACGCTGCTTCTGCATCGGACCATGCGGCAAAAAAGACTGAGGATATGACATCGGTCATGCGCATTTGTACCCTGACGTCCTGATGTCAGTCTTAAGCGCCTTGACCGACGTCAGCCTAATACTTTGGTATTCGGGCCGACCGAGGACAGCGGACTACCCATATGTAAGGACTGCAGCAATGTGAGATGAAGAACATCCCAACTTTTCTCCTTCGGCACAAACTGAAATATACCAACCACCCTCCGTGTTACAAACCCTCTCCCAAAAAAACTTCTCCTCAGAACAATTCACAGAAACCCTAAAATCCTGCAACTGGGCTCCCCTAAAAACCCTCCCCCTGGATAATGCAGTAGAATACTTTAACTCCAAACTCCTAGAGATTCTAAACCAACTAGCCCTACTGAAAACAATAAGAGTACGCAGTAACTCTGACCCGTGACTAAATAAAACCACAAAGATCTTACTCAAGGCTACGGACAAAGCTTGGAAAACTTGGCAAAAATACAACACCCGAAACTAGACAAACCTTTTCTGAACTTAGAAATAAAGTAAAAAATCAGGTCAAGTTGGAGAAACAAAACAACTATATTTCCCTACAAAGGAAACCCAGCAACAATCCACAGAAATTCTGGGCTGCAGTGAACAACATCCTCCAGCCCGGAAAAGCCACTACGCCACCTTCAAACATCGCAGGTACTGACCCTGACATACCCTTAAGCTTCAATAACTACTTTACCTCTTCCATACTGAAAGTAGTGAATGATACATCACCCACAACCCAACCACAATCCCTAAACTGCCAGATTAACTCCACCCCCTTCTCACTCAACCCAGTACCAACATCAACCATTCAAAAACTCTTAGCAAAACTCAAACCTACCACGCTCGCTGCCAACAATCTCCCAGCCCAGTATATACAAATTGCATCCAAGGCCATTGCCTACCCCCATCTCCATACTCATTAATAGATCTATTTCAATGTGCACCATTCCATCCCTGTGGAAAAGCTAATATATCATCCCCCTCCACAAGGGTGGCCCCTCTACGGACCTCTCCAACTACCGTCCCATTGCAATCCTATCATCCCTCTCAAAAATTCTAGAAAAAATGTATCCACCACCAACTCCTTACCCACCTACTAACCAACAACCTACTATCTAAAACCCAACATGGATTCAGATCATCCCATAGCACCAACACTGCCCTAATTAACTTTTCCAATACCATAAACTCACACAGGAACCAAGGGAAAATGGTCTCTGCCACCTTCCTAGACTTATCCAAGGCATTCAACACAGTTTCCCATAACAAACTCCTTACCTGCCACTCTGAACTCAACCCGATAACCCCACCTTACAATGGTGTTTAACAGTTACCTAAACAACCGCTCACAATCTGTCAAATGGGGCAACTCCCCATCACATGCGGTGCCCCACAAGGCTCAATCCTCGGCCCCCTTCTCTTCAACATATTTACAAATAATCTCCACCTAGCAACCACTAAAGCCAATATTGTCCAGTATGCAGACAACACAACCCTAATCTGCTCAGCACCCAAGATCCATCTACTACAAAGTAAAGCCCAAGAACCCTTCACGGAGGTAGAGAACTGGCTAAACAACTACCAACTGATACTAAACCCCAAAAAAACACAGCTAATGCTATTCCACCCAACTAAACACTGTGCCCCCACCTTCACCATCCTGTCAGCCAATAGCACCCTCATCACCCCAGTAGCTGAGGCCAAACTGCTAGGTGTCACTACTGATCAACAACTTAAATACAACAAACACAACCCAAACTATCTCTAAAGTCCATAAAAAATTAGGCTGCCTCTATCATTGCAAACAATTTCTAACCAGAGTCTAGAACTACAACAGCCAGAACTCATCTCTTATCAACATTATTTTACACCTTTCCAGTTCTTACCAACATTAATAAAACCGACCTGAACAAACACTCCACTACACTGGTTAGAATTTCCAAACCTGCTACACTACCACCAACTCATCATAGCTCATCAAATTCTACACCATCCTGGGAGAACACCTGCCCTAGCTGACATATTAAACCTCCACAACTCCAACAGGGAACTACGATCAAGTAACAAATCCCTGACTGAAGTCAATCCATGCAAGAACAACTCTGGAGAAGCCTTATTCTCCCATGAGGTTGCAAAAGCATGGAACACCCTCCCACATGAATTCAGGCTACAAAATCACACAAGCACATTCAAAAGCTTCCATAAATCACACTTCATCGCTAACCCTCTCTGTAACTGCAAAGACCCCCCCCTGAATACTCGCCCCAGTGTAGTCAGACTACCCGCTGAAGCCTCCAATGCATACATTATACTGTCACCTGCAATGTACTTTTTGTAAATATTGTAAATAAGGACCTACACCTGAGTATCTTATTTACACAGATTGTACTGTTATTGTAGACATGTAACCTCCTGAGTGTACAAATATCGACCTACTCCTGAGTATCTTATTTACACAGATTGTACTGTTATTGTAGACATGTAACCTCCTGAGTGTACAAATATCGACCTACTCCTGAGTATCTTATTTACACAGATTGTACTGTTATTGTAGACATGTAACCTCCTGAGTGTACAAATATCGACCTACTCCTGAGTATTTACACAGATTGTACTGTTATTGTAGACATGTAATCTCCTGACTGTACTATGTGATTGTTTTGCATTTAACTGTTTTTACCTTATATGCTAGCTTTCTTGTTATCTAACTACTATTCATTGCTTATTTTGTCTTCAATAACGTATGCATTTACACTGTTACTTCCTTGGATTTTTTCTCCCCAGGACTCCACTGAAAATGGACACCTGTTGTCCAGATGGATTTATCCTGGTAAAACAAATGTTAAATAAAAATAAAATAAAAAAAATATGAATGTTAGTTCTAACTGAAATAACCAAGACATACAGGCATAATTAATCATATTTTGCCAGTGTCCTTTCAACACCTTTTTCCACCTTTTTACAGACCAATGAGCTACACCAAAATGTGCACCTTCGTGAAAGTTAAGATAACATTACGTTTCTATTCTGCAATTAACCTCAATAAATGCAGAATTTTAATATTTCAAAATTAAGATATTTAGTTTATACGCTTCATTTTTAGATTTGCCTTCCGAGTGCAATACAGGGATTATGATCGGGTCGCAGAGCATAATTTGCTTATTATATAATTGAGACATGGATGCCAAGAAATTTGCCTCAACAGCAAAGCTTGTTGGATGAATCTTGGCATCCATGTTGGGAACACACAATTTTAAGTTACGATCAGAGAGCTGATCATATAATTCTTTGCAGTGCATGGAGATTAGTCTATTCCATGTATTACCAGCTTCAGACACATTTAAAAAAAATAAATAAATACTGGCGGCTTTGAATGCCAGCAATGCAGTTGGGCACCGCTGTATGTCTTTATGAACTCCCTGTCTAAGGGAAGCAGCTGGTTCCCAAATACATTTTTAATGAGTATAATGTAGACAGCAGACAGAAACAGAGTTGAAATTAACCCTTTCCATGTTCTGCTGCTATTTACAATCACATGTAAGCTGAACAACACCCTGGTTCAGAGCTACTATAGCACCAGGTGCAATATTAACATCATAGGGGTGCTTAACAATTAAGCACCCTTCTAAGCATTGTTAAGGTTGCATCTCACTCTACAACAGCACTGAACCAAGATGTTATTTAACTTATAGTGGGGCATAATAATGGTGGGTACTTGCGTATTATCGCAACCACATTTTCGCGGTTGCAAAACTCGCTTACCTCAAGTGAAATGAGAACATGAAAACAAATTTTTAGGTTTCCCTCATTGTGGTACACATCTGAGCATGCACGTTCACTGCAGGAATTTCCCAAAGTCCAATGAAATTCACATAGTACAACTGAAATGAGGGCAGGAAAAAAGATTTTTATGTTTCCGTAATCACGGAACACCTCTGACAATGCATGTTCACTGCAGAACCTTCCCAAACTCCAAGCAAATTTTACTTAATACAGCCTGTAACATCTTAGCAGCAGTGAATACTTTAGTACTTTTACATTTTTACTATTTTCACTTCCAGACAGAATAATTGTGTTATTTATTCTCCAAACTGGCCAGCGATAATACCCAGGTACCATTATTTCTAATGACAGACTGCACTGTTTTGAATGCAAATGCCTTCATGTGTAATGTACGATGTGATCATTTTCAAGTGAGAGAATACCACTTTAGAAAAGCATGCATTTCTTGATCCACTTCAGATGTATCACCATTTTAGTTTAATAAACAGATGTGTAAAGAGAGCTACAGTTTGTAGAACCTGGAGCAATCTGTAATTACACATTCCATTTGCCACAACAAATCAAGCGTGCATCTATAATGCAAGCTAATCAGGAAGATGATATTTTTACATCGTATGTCTTCCTTAAGCTAACCCAAACGTTGTCGTCGGCAATGAGGAGTTTGAATGACTCCTTACAGTGTTTAACGCCCTCGTTCTACTGGAAATATGCGCTTTTCGCAAACTTGACATGTGGTTAACGATAATACGCAAGTACCTAATGGTGTTCCATGCACTGCATAGCTTTTTTTAATTAGTGCAAAAAAAACATGTCCAAATTACAATACATGACAAAGTGATCTGGGCTGTTAGTCACTACTTAGCAAACAGCTCCTTTCACTTTTGAGTCACTGGATCAGAAAAGAATAAAATGCACTAGAGAAATTAACTCGAGTCAATTAAATTGAAAGTTTTCTGCACTGTCTTCTAATGAAGTAACTACATGTTGTAAAAATGGAAAAACTCAATACAAGCAAGCAGACATAAACCAAACATTTCTCTGACTGATTCTCCATGAAACATGGCAGCAAACAATTGTTTCAGGTCCAACACTCCCACGAAAAGAGTGCTATCTAGCTGCAAATGTTGACTGATCAAGTTTTTTTTTCCTGAAGCTTTACACAAAATCCAGGTCATGACTAACTTACCAACTGGACACTAAAGACAGCTATCTAATCAGAAGTGACTGGCCTCTGTTTTCTTGAGTACTTAGAATTAGAAGCTGCCTGATGGCTTTTTATCTTTCTGGCTATTCCTTCTTCACTTGCAATGGAGTCGATCTGTTTAGGATATCTGCAGTAAGGATGTATTTTGAAAATACCTACACTAAAATGCCCCACTCTTGCCAACGGTCTTCTTCCGGGGATGATCTTTTTCAGATCTTCCTGTTCTAGAACAGTCAGTCATTCTAGTTTGAGGTTTTACAGGTTAAAAGAAGGAGCATCTTCCACTGACGCTCAGATGATGTTCAGTTAGCTAGCTATATTCTGGACCCCCCTTATTACGTCAGATGTCCAGGTGTACTTTGCATTCCTGATGGTTGACAGGGATGGGACTAGTTCCTTACAACAGCATCACTATAAAAACAGTTCACCTAGGCCGCACAGAAACCATCCCTGGGTGTTGAGGTGAAACTGTATTTTGGTTTGCCAGCACTACAACTGCATCTTCTAGGACCCTCAAAAGTAAAACTGTACAACACCCCCATTTCTCTGTAGACAGAAAAGCTAGAAACATCAATTGATTACAGGGGTGGCCGCAGTGGTGCAGCGGTTAGCATTGTCACCTCACAGCAAGAGTTTCTCAGGTCTGATTCCAGCTGGGGTGCCTTCTGTGTGGAGTCTGCATGACATCCCTGCAGTCACGTGGGTTTCCTCCGGGTGCTCCAGTTTATTCCCACAGTCCAAATACATGCAGTAGGTGGACTGGATGCTCTAAATTGGCCATAGGTGACAGTGTGTGTGCAAGCAAGTGGTATGAATGAACTACAGCAACAGGGCTAGCCACACAGTGGTGTAAACCTTGGCTCGAGATGATTGTCACTGCTGAAGTGAAACCCCAACCCCATGTGCAAAATGGGAAAAGGGGTTGAGGATGGATGAATCAGCTGATTACAGATCAAAATATTGAAAACATTAAGTGCTAATAAAAGGGCTGTCATCCTGTTATAAAGGCTATTAATATAATCTTAAAGTAAGAACACTGGGTGCCTGTTTAGTAAAATTTGTGTGTGCTGTTATGCTATTTCCTTAGAAAGGACAGGCTTTCTAAAATACAGGGCACTCTTTCAGTAAAACTGAAGGTTCCTGTAGTGGTGCTGTCTTGGAATGGGCAAGCTTTTTAACTTTACAATTTAAAAACTGCTGAACAAATGGGACAAGCTGTATACTACAGCCAGATTTCCTCCAGTATCAACATTCAACAATTTTTACACTCTCCTTTTAAGAAAAGCACTAAGCCTGAAAATCAATAATCCAGAGACTGTTTTACCAATTGCAGTTTACCTGGTTGTCTAATTTTGCTTGCTGAATGTCACTTTGAGCCTCGACTGTGATCTGATAGCCACATAACACATTTGATCAGTTTCACTTCATGTTTTCAAACTAATGCCAAATGCTCCTGGACAGCAGACTTCAGAGACACCATATCTTCAAGGACCTTTCCAAAAAATCATTAATCTGGCTTTGCTGTACCAATGTGCATTTATGTGAAGAAAATGGAACACTTTACTGTGGCTATGTGTATGTTTGTAAAACAAAACTGAACTACTTTACTACGACAATTATTTATTTATTTATTTTTTAACACAATCAGACATCTGAGAAGTAGAGACACCCACACCAACATGACTGTAATTGCTGGGTACATAGATTGTCTGAAGATGAAAATGACCAACACCACTGCTGTGATGTTAAACACTCATTAATCTGGCTTTGCAAACCTGGTACATATTTGTGTGTATCCTTGCTGCCGTTTGTTCACAGTTAAACAGTCACTAATTTGACTTGACATAAGCAGTTGTCACACATTTATATTTGCTGAAATCAGTGTAAAATTAACATTGCTATGGCATGTATGTGTGTGTGTGTGTGTGTGTGTGTGTGTGTGTGTGTGTGTGCGCGTGTGAGAGAGAGAGAAGGTGGGTGCTGCAGTGCATCTAAGAGTAACAAGCAGCCCAAAGTTATTTCATTTTCCATCCCAGTTTGATATCAGCACTGCACACAAGTGGTTATCTTTGGTGGTATGTGAATTCAACTAATCAATGGCACAGAAGTGCAGCTAGTAGCATTTCTCGAGACCATCAATTAGTTCTCTGGTTAACATTTTGGCCATGGCTCCTCCTGTGTGGAGTCTGCATGTCCTCCCTGTTTCCATATGAACTCTATCCAGATGTTCTTTCTTCCTCCAACACTCTAAAGACATGCCATATGTAAACTGGCAGCCCTCTAACCTCCTGTAGGTAAGAATGCAGAGTGTGTCTCTGTCTGAAGTATTCTCCTTGCTAATAATAATGGGAAAAGTACTCTGGACAGCTACCAACCTAATATACATTATTTTCAAATTAGCCAATATCCAGTAAGCATACAATTCTTTACCAACTGGACCCTGAAGCACAATTCAGCTTCAATGACTTCTCAGAATTACTCAATGTACAAGTGACAACTGTGGGAATCAAAGCCAAAACT
The DNA here is from genome assembly GCF_019279795.1 of Protopterus annectens. Lineage (NCBI taxonomy): Eukaryota > Metazoa > Chordata > Ceratodontiformes > Protopteridae > Protopterus > Protopterus annectens. Next base: position 258,374,637 of record NC_056745.1, on the reverse strand, counting down.
GCAAGATAAAGTCTGTTAGCAGCTAAAGGAAAAACACAAATGCACCTCATAAGCAATAGACAACATGCACTTTGACTTAAAACTTCCAGATGGAGTACAAAGCTGACCCGTAGAGACTTCAACAAGTCCATTGTGTACATTTTTTTCCTTTTATTCATTCTCAGAGTATTTGTGTTAATCCAAGGTGGGGCCACAGGGAAGCCAAATTCTACCCTATACTCAGTGGTTGCAGGACTTAGAAACTCCCACTTGCTGGATGGACACTATCACTCAATTATTCACTCTGGGCCACATGAACACTTGCACACAATACAGAGAATCACTCATTCATGACATAACTAATCAAACACTAGCAGCCATTAAGGGCACTGTTTTCTAACAATTTCCACTTTACAAAAATGGAAAACAAGGACACATGTATTAAAGCACATACGGCATCAAGAAAAATTTTGTTCTGGAGAGACAAAAAGATGAAGCAAAAGTGCGAGTAAGTGCATGGCAATTCGCTGCATCCAGCCACCCAGTAAACGCTACCAAATTTTGCTTATGCAGACCCCCTTCATTTTGACTCCCTTTGGTTTTAAGCCTCTTTCAAACAAGAAGATGAAACAACATTGTTCAATAGCAAAAAGGCTTGAATGGATAGTCTGTCTGTGCTTGTTAACCACTTCTATTTGCTTTGGCCAGTTCCCTGCACCATTAGACCTAGATGACTTGGATTGATTTTGTTAATCAGTGATTGTATGTTGTCTTGTACACGGCACCCTGAGTGCACAAAGACAGCTACACTGAAATAAAAACACAAACAGTTTCAACATTTTGTGCACCTAGTAATTACTAGTCATTTTTTTATTAAATACAAGACCCCTCAAAGGCACATAAAAACAGTTCAACAGATACAAACCAGATCTAACAGTTTCTTTATATTCAACTGCCACTAACAAATCTATGGTTTAAGTGCCAACTACCAGGTGGTAAACCAAGTATCTGCACTTCTAATGTCTTAAATGTTCAAGCAATATTTTTTTTGTAACTAAAACAATAACTGACTGTTAGTGTTTCCTGTTATCAACAATAACTTCTTAAAGTGAGTGTGTGTGTGTCTTAGCTCAGAGCTTTAAATGTGAAACCTTATATGTACATGCAATCTCAGGTGTTAACTGCAGACAGAAATGTTATGCATGACATTCTCCTATGAATATCACAAATGCATTCTAACAGGTATAATTTTGCATGCAACCACTCTCTTTTTAGAGTACATGCCAAGGTTAAAAAGAGCAAAGATTACAGATTCAAAATGATTAATGCCTTTGTCACTCTGTTTCCTTCCTAAAGCCATGTAATGTATGACACATTTATGCATAAGCTCTTTTCAACTTGTGACATAATACAAACAGCAATTCATTTTCCTGTACCACAATATCTGATAACGCATCTGTACAATATGCTGACTGACTGACTGCGTGCACTAAAGGATTTCTTGCAAGCTTCACATCATATAACTAGGGTAAGTCTTATCAGGGCTAGTTAAGCTACTTCACTATATTTAAAATAAGTAATTACTTTGAGTGAAACACATTTCAACAAAAAGCAGCCCCAATGATAGCTTTTGTGAGCATCTGCATTTATTCACTTTCTGGTCATTTGCTAAGGCACTTTGTAGGCAGTTAAATTCCCAGTGCAAACAATGTGTCATTTTAGGTAAAACAAAATGTCAAGATGGGCATCCTTATTCAAATGGGAGAAGACTCTCAGAAATAAACAAGACAAAACGATATAATGAAAAGTATTAAAAATTGCCATCTACTTGACTGAATTTTAAAAGAAGCATTCTACAGCAATACATTGTCTGCATTCCAAAGTCTCTGTTTCACCCAGTGTGACCAGTAAAATTTGACAGTTTCAAGAGTTTTATTTTACAGCAATAAAGCCTTTAATGACATCTACTTCTAGAGCAGTGAATATTAATATATTTTGATTGACATTTATTTTCTAATTCCTCAACATGATAAATTTATGCCAACTATCACCACGTACAATTTTATTATGCTGCTTAAATCCAAGCAGTGAAAGAAACAAATATAAAATCTAATCAAACAAACCCAAAATACTTGAAGAGAAAAAGTAAATGACCAAATGACCACACTGCCAGTGTATGTTCTCCTTATGTCCATATGGGTTTTCAGCAGGTGCGGCACTTTCCTCTCACTTCCCCAAAGATGTGTCATAGGTGACCTGTCGATCCCCTAAAATGCAGCAGGTACGCACATGTAGACTGCAATGGGTTGGCATCCTGTCAAAGATGAGCTTCTTAGCCTTTAAAGACTATGTGCAAACGTTCTGTAAGTTTTTAAACTAAATGTACCAGTAGAACAGGCCACATCTTCATGGATGGAATTAGTTATTTTGGGTTAAGGACTTTCTTAAGTTCTTTTTTTTTTTAAATATTGTTTTAAAAGTCCTGCCAAACAAGGAAATTTCTTACAACTGCCTGTCAATGTCTTGTCTTCATTGTCATGCCCACGCAGGAAATACTGACTTTATTTAGAATAACTTAATAGTTCAGGATAACTGAACTGAAAAGAATTCCCTACCCCACAGAAGAGTGATCTTAACCCTGAAGATGTGACCTGCCTTACAGATACAAGTAATGTATAAACTTACACACCAACTTAACATGGCGTCCGCCCCACACATAGCACAGCTACCGCTCTTGTATCCTTTACTAATAACATTGCTCAAGTCTGGGATAATAGCAAAATAGCATCAGCCCTCTTTCTGGACCTGTCAAAAGCATTCAACACTGTATCGCATACCATACTTCACCATAAACTCTCCAACCTAGGCTTCTCAAACTCCACCACCTCCTGGTTCTGTGATTACCTCACTAATAGACACTAGGCTGTTACATGGAACTCTTCCTACTCCCCCTTTCTAGCAGTTAGGACTGGGGTCCCACAAGGATCAATATTGGGCCCTCTCCTCTTCAATGTATTTACCAATGACCTTTTCTCATCCTGCCCCCAATCCAATCTTATTCAGTATGCTGATGACTCGGCCATCATCAACTCTGCTGACAACATAGAAAACCTTCAATTCCTTACACAAAACTCACTCCACTCAGTTGAAAATGCTTCAATCCAACCAACTCCTGCTAAATGCAAGCAAAACTAAGCTACTACTTTTCCATAACATCCCTTAATTGAACTAAAATTTCGGTTGACACCCAAACAAAACTCCTTGGAGCAATAATTGACGATAAACGTAAATTCAACCATCACATTCATAGCTCAATAAAAAATAAACGCCAAAACTAGGTCTGCTTTACCGTTACAAAAACTTTCATCCCTATGCATCCAGGCCATTCCTTGCCCAATCCTTGCTTCTACCATCCCTACTCCATGCTTCACCTATTCTTACCCATCTACAGAGTAACCTAATATCCAAACTAGAAACCACATATAAAAAGTAGCCAGATTTGCTGCAAATCAACCTTACAAATCCCATCACTGCCTCTCATTAAAGGCTTCACACTGGCCTGAATTTTCCAACTTACTGCCTCAATCCCAACTCCTTATAGCCCACAATATACTAAATAATCCAAAATCCTGCCCATCCCTTGCAAATTCTCTGACACTTTACACTCCCCAACGCCCACTAAGAAGTACTAATCAATACTTTCTTGAAGTTCATAAGCCAAACAAAACCTTTGGGAAAATACTCTATTGTCACTCAGTTGCAAAAAACTGGAACACATTCCCTTTAGCCCTTAGACATTCAGGGATAACCTAACTTAACTGTATCACTTCTAGCTCTCTCTCTTACTACTACCTACACATTTTATTCCGTCATATTCCATACTAGTTAGCTCATGTTACACTCAATTCCCATAATCCCTTATTACTGCTCTTTAATTTATTTATTAACTTCCAAAGTTCACACAACTTTATCTGTATATTTACTTACTTCATGCCTAGTACCTTGGTTCAGCAATGTATTGACCTTAGTCTTACCATATTTCAGCTTAGTTTCCTGCCATACTACGTGAAAATTTCCATATATGTATTGTATTGTATTTCTATCCATTCTATATATTTCTTTATTGCATGTTATGTAATTACTTCAGAAGTATGTATACTTAAAATGTGATCTGTGTTTATCTTTGTTCTTACTATTTGTTTACTTAAATTTTTTTGGGGGAGCTTTTCTCCTCGGGTCTCTGCTGAAAAAGGGCTTCTAAGAACCCAGACAGACTAACCCGGTTAACAAATGCAAAAATAAATAAATAATAAATAAATTCCCTTGAACATACTCTTTAAATACTTAATGAAGCTAAGAAACTGATTAATATGCCAGATTAAACAAATGGTTCTTAAGGGATATCCTGAAGGTGCAGAGTATATGGGCCTTCCAAAATCATCAAAGTAGTACGTTTACAGACTGCAGAGCCTGAAAGTTGAAGGAATGAATCTGAGACAATTCATCCAACACTCACTGAACCACTAGCAAGACATGGGTGGCACAGTGGAGGGAAAATGCTGGGCAGTATAGCATAAGCAGCCACACATTACATCACAGATTTGGATTACCTATGTTCGATGTTTTATTTATTTTTGGGGGGAGGAACTGTACATATCTTGCACCACCAATCCCAGAAAATGCTGAAGTACAGCAGGTCTTCTTCTTTAACTATGGCAATGGCGATAATAAAGAATTTTTTATGGGGGGGGGGCTCTGGAAAAGTTAAATATATGTAGATGTATGTATATATGTATACAGGGAAGTAAATACTGTGGGAAGAAATAACCAGGGAATTGTTATAGCTAGGCTTGGATAGGTCCTAGGGCCGATGGCCCAGTACCAACCTATGAACCTATATTACATTTGACCCTTCAAATGACTGAAACAGATACTCCATCAACCTTCCTCCAAGAATGAACCTATACACAGACACACACACACACATTACAAAGCTACAACCTCAGTTCCTATCTTCTGAACCTAACCATAATTATTGAAACAAGTTTAAAGCAAAAATGTTACAGTTCTGCAGCTCACATTAATAAACAATACTATCCTTTGTGGCATATCATATCCCCAAAGGAGGAGGAAAATATACAGCAACATCAAACACAAACCTTACCTGTGCCTTAAAAGTCTAAAAAATACAAGGATACCACAGCAGAGTAAAAAAAGGAAAAAAAGCACTATCTGTTGGGTGCTAAGCACTCAAAATAAAGGGCAAATTCAAGTCACCGGACTACAGTTCTAAAGAAAACACAAGTATTAGTAAGGGGTAGGGTTAATGTGAACATAAAGGAGGTCCCAAAACTTTCATGAACCACAAACAAAAAAGCAATGTGATCACAAATATATTTTCATGAAAGAAATGTTGGCTATAGTAACAAGCAAACATACAGCAGTCAGTGGGAACTGTGAAACAGGACAAAGACTCAAGTCACCACTACAGAAAACAAAAGAAACACTACACAACATGTGTTGGACTCTGAGAGAATGGGAAACATACACAGCACTGCCAGAGACAACATAATTCCAGAACCTAGGGGTAAACTGTGATAAGTTGTCGAAGTTATAAGGAGCAATTTGGGAGAAGCAATATTACTTCCAAGTCACAGAAATTTCTTTCATGCTGGCACGCAGGCACGCACACGCTCACACACTCACACACACACACACACACACACACACACACACACACACACACACACACACACACACACACACACACACACACGCACTGTAAAGTGTATGTAGTTATCATTTAGCACTTCCGTCTGTAAATCAAATTGATACTGATGCAATATTTTCTGTTAAATTAAGTTAAAGACAAATGTACCAAAGACTTATTGAAAATTATGATACTGCAGTCACTGGAAAATAATCAAGATCACCTCAATGGCAAAATATCACTACAAGAATCGCTTTAACAAAGTAAAACATATGCTACTCAGGCTGCATTAAGGACAAGCAAGTAACAGTCAAGTAATAAAAAATTTATCTTGGGGCCTTCCACAACCACTCAACTCTAACAGGAGCAAAGGCTAACAAAAACAAGATCAGTAAAGACTGAGGGGGCGTTAAAAATTACATGCTTATTAATGCTTAACATACGAGAAGACCACAACTTGCATAGAGCATAGGCAGACATACGATCGGCTTGGAGTGCTTAGATTTCAAAGAAAAGGGAGACAGACAGCCTGCTCCAGTGGCAGCGGTGCATCCATTAAAGTCGACGGACATATTCCCTTGCTATAACTACGCTTGACTTCACTGAGAAAGTTCACTATCGGTTAGTGAAACCTTCAGTAACATCAGCATATAAAAATGAATTTTAAAATTGATTTGATTAAAAATGCAGAAATAAATTTTGCTGTTAATAAAGGAAAATGCTTCAAAGCATACTAGATACCCTAAGCCATTGTGAAAAAGTAAGTAAAGATGGGGACCATGCATACTAGTCCTAAGATATTGCTTCACCTTCAGTGCAATAGTGTAGATAAGTTAACTCTGCTCACCACTTTCAGTACTTCGGTCTGGATCTCATTCACTCTTGCAGAGTCATCACTATGAAGGCCTCTCATCACCTCAGTAACTTCAGATACAGTGATGAATTCCAACCCACCACAGATTTCAAGCACTACTTCTTGACTGGAAGTTAAGGAGCTTACTCAAAACATTCGCCATAATCCACCCATAACACCTTTTAAGTAACAGGGAATTCAAAATTGTTACACAAATGCAGTAAGTTATGGTTTGGAGTGTTCATGTAACTTGTAAACTACATATTAACTATGTGCTTGATATTAAGATCAGTTTTAACTAGTCCTTTAAGCTGATCATTTCAAACAAGTGCATAGCCGACATAGCGAACATCTGACATTTTTATTATGTATTGTTGCAAAACACCAAAGTTTATCTAGATGTTTCTGATATTTTACTAAGAAAGGAATCTAGGTCAATTTTTTTCTTATGATACACTTAAATACAAAGGTCTTAGTAATGAACTGATTATTAAATTTGTGTTATAAATATTTACATTACAAGATGTGAATTAGTGCATACTTAACTTGGTATTGTTCTGCTAACTGATTAATTATTGATTATCAACTGTTTCCTTATCACTGGTTGCCTCTTGGGAAGTCTGGGAAAAGAACAGCATTTTTTTCTCTACCTTTAAAAGCCTTGTGAAGGAATTATCAGCTGAAGTGCTAGCTTTCAGTGTTACTGTTTTAATGAAAGTTATGTTTTACTCCCAGAAATGACCAAAGTGTGTCTGGAATCTTCTTATAATAGCCTGCACTTCAATATTCTTTCTTAGTACAACTCGGGTGATATTCCACCTTCTCATCCTCTTAAGGTGCTAAATGGTTTGAAAAGAAAACTCTTTAAAGCCACACTGACAAGTTCTTCTCTAAACTCTTCTCAAGCCCACTCTTTAATTCTAGAAAGTTCAGTCACTGTGGTTTTCTTAACCTGCGAGTATCACTCAGCTCAACGAAGAGAACCCTGCATGAACACTGTCTGGAAGGCCACCTTCTTCAACTTGACAGTGTCTGTCAGAGCCTGTATCCACTAGAGGGTCGAAAGATTGCCATCACTTTGGCTGACAACCTCTTCTTGACTACTGCTGTTTGCTGCCGCCTCAAAAATTAAGGTTTTGAACATGGTCTACTCAAACTCCATGTTGTTAGCTTCATTTGGAACACACCTGAAGTCTTCTCATGAATTAAGAGTTGAAGTTATTTTACAAAGATGCTGCTGCAACATATTACCAGAGAATTTCACCACTAACCTGGATCTCCAAGGTCTGTTTAGCTAACACTCTGTTCAACTTTGTTTGTTTGTGTCTTTCGGCTTTTCCCGGTTAGGGGTCGCCACAGCGGAACTCCGGTCCGCTAATGATTGGCAGTAGAGTTTTACATGCTGGCTTGCCGGGCCTAACGCACAACCTTCAACGAAGGAACGCCCATTCACGCATGTCGCCACACAGAAGACATTCTAACTGAGAATCGAACGGGCAACGTCTAACTGTGAGGCGACAATGCTACCACAGCACCACCACCGCAGTACAAATACAGAAAACTAATTAGTGGTGACTGGATGCTTACTCTGTCTCCTGTCTTCATTTGACTGTCTAGTACAGATGGCCACAGCTTTGAAGATATAACCTCATAACAAAATCAGGGGAACTTGTCTACTAGTCTTAAAGTATTACCCCACCTTCTGTGCAATAATGCAGAGGCAAATTAGTTAACCCTGCCCACTGCTTTCACTATTTTTGTCTGCATCTCATTCACACCTGCAGAGTCATTATTATGAAGGCCTCTGATCACCTCAGTAACTTCAGCTACAGTGGAATATGTCCATCAACTGTAATGCCACTAAAGCAAGTTATTAACCTTTTCTTTGAAAACTAAGCACTCCAAACTATTACTATGTCTGCCTCTGTAACCTTATGAGCCTTCCTGCGTTCAGATATAATATTTCAATGTGGTTGCTGTACAGAAGCCATGTTCTGCACAGACATCCAACAACAATTCAGCAATTATGTTCAAATGTGAGAAGCTCTTCTGCCCAATGATATCCAAGTGTTTCAGTCATACCACAGCAGAAAGCTGAAGACCACCAATATGACAACAGAGTCAGTAGGCAACATGTTTTCAAAAAACCCACTCTACATTTCAAGAATACTATACATTCCATACAACTAATTCATGGGTAAAAAAATATTAAAAACAATGAATTTTTTTAGAGGAAAAAAAAAAAGATATATATATATATATTTATATATATATCATTTTTTTTTGCTACTTCCTCACTGTTGTGCAACCTGGAATTTTGTTTTACAAGTTGACGGCTGTGGAAGGGTACAGTCTCCCACAATACTTAATGCAGAAAGTACAGTTGTGTACACTTACCATAAATGTAGATGTTCGAGTGTATTCACTGTTGCAGTCATCACACTTGGGTTATCTGCCCGTAGGTGGCCATTAGTCAGCCCGAATACCAGAGTCTTAGTATTTCTGCATCGGATGCTGTCGCTTCTTCCATGACGTCAGGTCGTCAGAGGTATAAAACAGGCAGCCAACGCCATTACATCAATTTTTCTTGCCCCAAATGTCAGAAGCCCCCAAAGAGGGAGCTGGTATATGGTGGTGAACACCACCAGTATAAAGTAAATACTAATGCAATTAGGAATGGCCATAGAGAGGAGAGGTAGAAAGAAAGAGAATTCCAGGGGGCTGGAGGGAGGGAAACCAAGACTGCAATAGTGAATACACTCGAACATCTACATTTATGGTAAGTGTACACAACTGTACTATGTTCTTTGTGTTTCACTGTTGCAGTCATCACACTTGGGTTGATTCCCAAAGCTGAGGAAGGGTGGAGGCAGTCAAGAAGTATTAGGGCTGGCTACTAGGCCTTGCAAAACTGATGTAGCAAATCCAGCCCTGGATTTAGAAAAGATAGGTAAGTGGTAATGCTTGGTGAAGGTGTGTACAGAACTCCAGGTTGCAGCTTCCAGAATGTCCCTGGTAAGGACTCCCCTGAAAAATGCTGTAGAGGTGGAAGTAGCCCTAATGGAATATGGTCTGATCCCCTGTGGGGTAGGTTTTCCATGGTGCTTGTAGCAGAAATGGATGCAGTGCCGCTATCCATTTGGAAATGATTTGTTTTGAAATGGCCTTACCCTCTGCCCCTGTAGCAAAGCTGACTAGCAGCTGGTCAGATTTTCTGAAAGGCTTAGTCCTGTCAAGGATCCTTTCCCCTTTACTCTGAGGATTAGGGAAGAAGGTTGGCAAATGGATGGATTGGTTTACAGCCACACTGGACACCACCTTAGGCATAAAGGACGGGTTAGTCCTGAGGGAAACACTGTCAGCATGGAAAATAATGAAGGGTTCCACAGCCATCAGTGCCTATAACTCAGACACTCTTTTTGCTGAAGTTATGGCTAAAAGCAAGGCTGTTTTCCAAGAGAGGAATTTTAATTCTGCTGAGGCAGCAGGTTCAAAAGGGGGAAGCGTGAGCTTTTCCAGTACAAAGTTAAGGTCCCAGGCAGAGGTGGGTGCTCTCCTAGGGCGCCTTAAGTTGTTAGACCCTCTCAGGAACTGTTTGATGAGAGGGTAAGAAAATAGAGGTGGCTCAGGATTATAATGAGCCGTGATGGCAGAGGCATGAATCTTAATGGAGGAGAAGGATAGGCCTCTGTGGAGTAGCTCTGCTAGGTAATCCAGGATTAGAGATAAGGAGGGCACTGCTCTGTCCTTCCCTTGAGACAGATTCACAAGAACAATATCTTTTCCACTTTTCAGCATAGGATTTCCTACTACTAGGCCTTCTGGCTTCAAGAATGACGTCCAGCACCTGTTTGCTGTGGGTTGCTGGTGGAGTATTCAAGGGATAAGCCCGGCTGCAAGGTTTAGGGTTTGCAATTGTGGATGCAAAATCTGTCCCTCCTGCTGAGACAGCAGGGTAGGAGTCTGGTGAAGGTGCAGGGTGAAACTGTTGTCAGGCTGCGTAGGATTGGTACCAGTGCTGGTGTGGCCAGACTGGGGTAATAAGAATTGCCCTTGGCCTGTCCTGTTTTATCTTGAGTAGTACTCTTGAGAGAAGGAGCAGAGGGGGGAAGGCATAAATTGAGAGGTTTTCCCATTGAAAGGATAGGGCATCCACCTTCCAGACCCTGCTGTGAGGGTTCCTGGCACAGTATTTGCTCAAATGGTGGTTCTCGGGGGAGGCAAAGAGGTCTACATCCAGTGTTGCCCACCTCTGGATCAGAAGGTTGAAGGTGTTGGGCTCCAATTTCTACTTGTGCAGGTCTAGGAGATTTCTGCTCAAGTCGTCTGCCAGTGAATTGCTTGCCTGACAGGAATTGAGCTTGTATATGCACTTGGTTGCTCAAGGCTGTGTTCCACAGGGCCATGGCTAACCTGCAGAGTGGGTAAGAATGGGTTCCCCCTTGCTTGTTTAAGTACCACATAATTGTGGTGTTGTCTGTTTTTATAAGCACTTGTCCTGGAAGAATTAGGTATGTGAAGGCTGTCAGAGCATTCTGTACAGCTAGCATCTCTTTTTGATTGATGTGCAGGAGAATCTGGCCTGGGCTCCAGTGGCCCTGAATGCATTTGTCTGCCATGTGAGCCCCCCATGCATAGTCTGATGCATCTATTGTCAGGGTTTAGGCGGTGAGGGGTTGAGTGAAAAGCAGTCCCTTGTTGTGGTTGCATGCTTCTGCCCACCAAAGGAACTTTGCCCTTAGACAAGGTATGATGGGAACGACAGTTTGCAGGTCCTGCGAATGTTGGCACCAAAGACTTTTTAAGCACCACTGAAGTTTCCTCATATGCAGTCTTGCATATGGAATTAGCAGAATGCATGAGGCCATGAACCCTAGGGCTTGCAGTATTTTTCTTGCAGAAAGCTGGGCTCTGATGGTCATTTGTTTGAAGTAGTTTGTCAGATAGACCTGTTTTTCTGACGTGAGAAATGCCACCTGGGAAGTTGTGCCCAACCTTGCTACCAGGAATACAATCTTTTGACTGGGTACCAGTTGTCATTTATTTTTGTTGATGGTGTACCCCAATGAAGTGAGAAGACTTTTTAGAAATACCAGGTGCTGAAGTAGCAATTCCTGACTGTCCGTCTGAATCAGGCAGTCATCCAACTATGGGAAAATGTGGATATTTCTCTGCCTGCAGTATGCAATGGCTGGAGCCAGGCACTTTGTGAATACTCTGGGCGCAGTAGATAAGCCAAAGGGAAGTGCAGAGAACTGATAATGCATAGACCCTGCCCTGAAACGTACATACTTCCTGCATGACTCCCTTATGGGGATGTGCAGATAAGCTTCTTTTTAAGTCTAGAGTGACTAACCAGGCATCCTTGGCTAGCATAAGGAGAAGTTGTTGCAGGGTAAGCATCTTGAATTTTGGGATCACCAGGTGCTGAGAATTGAAAGATCCAGGATTGGGCACCATGAGCCCTCTTTTCTGGGCACCAGGGAAAGTCTGGAGTAGAAACCCTGACCCCTTTGTTCTACTGGAACCGGTTGAATCGCTCTGATATTGAGCAGCGAAAGTACTTGCTTTTGGGCCTCTGCCCATTGGTTTGGAGGAAGGTCTGGAAACCCTCTTGGGGTTGGCAGTGAATGGAAGCAGAATTTGTACCCCTGGGATACAATGTTTATGACCCATCAGTCCTGAGTAATGGACATCCAGTTTTTTGCATGAAGGGCAAGTTTTCCTCCTGGGGCACAAGTAATTGGGCAGGGCTGGGAAGGATAACTGAAAAGACATTGTGAACTTTTTCCAGAAGTGGGTGGCTTACCACTCCATGTTTTTGGGGTGGGGGCACTCCATTGTTTAGATCTATGCATACCTTGAGACTGCAGTCTGGGTGGCCTGTTTTCCCTGGGTCTGGTCTGGGAAGGCCTGGAAGGGGCTGGAAAGGTCCACTTTTTAGAAGGCCAATGCTTACTGAATCTAGGTGGTTGCACTTGTAAGAATTATTTGACAGTTTGCATAGATTTAGCTTTTTCTTCCATCTTTTTAAGAACTTCTTCTGCTTTGGTACCAAAGAAACAGTCCTTATTTAAAGCAGCGTCTAGTAATTTGGATTTGACATGATTTGTCATGATCTGGCAAGGTTTGTTCCTTCAGCCAAGCATGCCTTCGCAGTACAGACCCTGTAACTGCAGCCCTGCAAGATGCTTCTAGGGCATCAAAGCCATACTGCAAAGTATGCTTACTAACTTTTTTTGCAGAATGCATTAGCTCTTGTAAATCTTTATTTTCTGCACAATCTGGAAATAATACCATTTTTTTGTTTAATTACTTCCATAATATGTTGCTGGTACTTCAACATGTGAAACTGGCAATTCAATGCCCTGATGGCAAGAGTTGCAGACGTATATACCTTCTTACCCCATCTGTCTAAAGCTCTGGAATACCATCCAAATGGGTAGGACATTTTGGCTGTAGTAGCCTTAATACCTTCAGGTCCCTGGGAAATGGTCTCTGGATCCGCAGTAGGACTCTTGGAGAAATTTGTGGGAATCGGGTACTCTGTAGTACCTGTCAGGTTTCCTAGGGGCTGGGGGTAATGTATCTGGAGTAAGACTGGATTCCATAAAAACATCATCTACAACATCCAGGACAGGGGGTATTGCTAGCGGCCTGTGTTGAGGCAACTCAAAATTCTCTGAGTCTCTTTTTGGACTGAGGGTAGTCTTGGCATTCCCAGTGGAAATGCTCTCTAAAAGTATGCAACGTTTCACCAAAATAAAAATCCTCTGGAAGGGAGGCAAAGGGAATGGATTCCTCTGCATCTGAATCCTCATAGGCTGATAAGGGCATGTCTTGATAATCAGAAGGGTCAGAGTCGCTGATCACCTGGTCTGTAGAATCAGAAGGAAACTCAATTCTTTGTCTCTTAGCAGGGGAAGGCTGGCTTCCCCTAATTAGGGTAATAAGGTTTTCAGCCATTCCAATTATTTGTTTTTGTGGCATGGGAGCTTGAGCATGTGCTTTGGATGTCGGTTTTCTAGGCATAGTGCGTACTCTGAGCCTAAGTAACTCAGTCGTTTTGGCTGAAAATGGAGTTTGATTCAAACATCTGTAGGACGGAATACACCCTCAGAAGCCGGTGCCTGCACAGCGGCTCCATACCCATTCAAGGTAGAGACATACACAGGTTCTATAGTCGAAGAATTATCTCGCGGCATACCAGACTCCGAATGGGTCTCAGCAGAGGCCTGCGAATCCATAGAAGCGGGCATCAGGGGCTGCAAAGGTGCCTCACTGAGTACCGGCGGACTGGCGACTAGCTTAACGGAAGCGCAGTCGGCAGTTTTGGACCTATGCTGTCTGTCTCTCTCTTGTCTTTATCTTTATGTTTTTTTAGGAAGATCGGTAGTCGGATGGCTTATCGAAGCCATTTCGGAATACAGAGAACAAGAGCAAAAGAATTTAGCAACAAATATAGCCCGACGAGGAATGGTTCAGGTGTTAAACAAGGCACAAAACCGACAGCGAGGGACGTCGTGGTCTGGGCCTAAACAGGTGATGCAGTAAGAATGAAAATCTCTGTGAGGTATTTGCTTTCCACAGGCAAGACAATTGTTAACTTTTTCTGACATTGGTTAGAGCAAGAAAAAAGGATCCCCAACGGAGTACTTAGCTTTAGAAGACTTCAGGATTATAAACTTGAAAACGAAAATTTCAGGTAGCGGCCGACCGGCACTTGCAAACTACTTCTGCTTCGGGCTCCTCCTTGGCAAGAAAGACTGATGTAATGGCATCTGCTGCCTGTTTTATACCTCTAACGACCTGACGTCATGGAAGAAGCGACAGCATCCGACGCAGAAATACTAAGACTCTGGTATCCGGGCCGACTGAGGGCTACCTGCAGGCAGATAACCAAAGTGTGAAGACTCCAGTGAAACACGAAAAAAATCTACTTTCTGAACAGAAAAGATCAGTTTTAAAACCTTATCGTTTTGATCAGTTATGTTACCAACAACTTGTGATATGAGACAATAGGAGGCTTTTTTCCTCTTGGTGATTTGCAATTGCACTAAGGCACCTCACTCATGCATTCAGGACAACTCCAAAAGTGGGGCCCTCAACAAAGGTGTGGCCTTCAGGAATTTGTGAGCATCCAAACACCTGCCTGAGGCCTAGTCTGAACAGCAACTCCAGAAAAACAAAACCACCACCCATGACACAAGAGTCTGCTTGCAGAGTCCATCATGGGTAGACATCTAGCCAGCACTTTTACAGCTCTTACTTGAAAATCATATTCCTCTGCCAACAATGATATTACATTCTATACTCCTAAAGTCAGTTTCCATTTGACAGGATCCTAATTGTCTAAACTGGTTCTGTTCATACCTGACACTGCACAACCCCAAATGCCTCACCTTCTAGAAAGTGAGTCCATTATATCCAAGTTATCTCCATAATTCCCTGAGGCAAACCATGACTTAACTTCCCCAAAGGTCATCCATTTCGCCTATTCACAGTCTCCAACTTCCTTTTCTTTCCTTTTCTTTCTTTGACAATAACACTCTGCTGCAATAATCTGCTTTCAAGCACATTCCTTTCCACACTTACCCTAACACCATCTCACTGCAGTAACCCCCAGTTATAGGTTGCTTCTGCTCTACCTCTACATTACCACTTCTTACGGTATGCTATCAGACAGAGGGGTAGTGACCCATTTACTGACTGTTGACAACTTTGGATCATAGTAGAGAAAAAAAAAACACTACTCAGGTGACAGACTCCCTGCCACTTGAGAGGTACCTTTTAATTTAATAACAGAACAATAACTGACACCACTACAGGGATCAACCCCACAGATCGAAATGAAAAGCACATCTAATCTCTCTTGGTAGTACACCACAAGCACATGGACAAAGTTAGAAAATACATAAACAAATCACCTACAAGTAAAAGACAGAACATTTACCCAAACCTCCGGATTTCAGATAGTATCCAGTTCATTCTTACACAAACAATCAGAAATATTTAATGTTTGTGTAACGGCAGAAGACATATTCTACTTTGCTCCTGCAGACATAAGACTTGATTTACTTGGCTTAAATGCCCAATGAATGAGATGAAACTCAAAATGCTAAAATACCATTTAGCCTCACTGTTCACAAGGAATGGGTCTAATCCATAATATCCTTTTAAATATAGTTTTACTAGGCATTAAAATAACTTTCACTTTACTTATCTTAACCTAACTCTAGCCACTGGTTTTGTAAACTAATGAGGCTCCGTTTGAAAGATGCATGTAGGTTAACTACTCTGTTTGCTAGCATACAAGTGTGACTTACTGGCCTCCACGACTTCTGAAGTGTTATTTCTTGTGTGGTCAGTCTAGTAATTTCATGCTAAAGGAATCAATGTGTACTAGCGTTCAGTGTGACCTATGACCAAAGTCTACTTTTGATACTATTACATACTTAATTTGCTGAATAGAGTTTTTTGTCAGAATTCCTTTACTGTGTTGCTGAAAGTACTGTTAGAACTTCACTGTGGACTGTATTTGTTGTGATATACTGTTTACTTGTTGCCTTGCTTAGAATTCCAAGCTAGTTCTATAGCCTACTATACACTTTCTGTACTACCCTGTCTCCACCCTTTACAGCTAACTACTATAATCTGATTAAGCCCCTTATTACTTTTCTCTGTTGTTCTCTGTTGTTTCGCCTCCACATTACTATCATTGCTCTTACTGGGTTCCTGAATGTTCTCCCTCACTGGATCACAGCTCAAGAAAAGTAGAATTTATCTACAGAACAAAGACATAGTCCACTACAAAAGTAAAAGGGAAACTACTTAAGGAAAAAGAAATTGAAAATAATTGTTTCTTTCCAGATCGGAAGTGTATGTTACTCTTACATATTATTTTTTCTGTATTAAATTTCTTACTGGGCGTATTGGTGTGCACGCTAATCAGGATGCTAAAACCTTAGGTCCCCCTGTATCCCCCTTACAGCTAGCATCTACTGTTTCGGTGTGCACACTAATCGGGATGCTAAAACCTTAGGTCCCCCTGTATCCCCTTTACAGCTAGCATCTACTATTTCACTATAAAACTGTCATTACTATCACTAACTTTAAGGGCAATGCTGCTATTTTCACAGTATCAAAACTAAACTGCACACTGCTACTTACTGCTTTGTATCGACCTGTAGATTTCTGAGTAGCTGATTGGTTCTGTTGGTCTACTGGCCTTATGGTTCTTCCTGCTCACTCCACTCCCCTACCCTACCCCCAATTCCCACCCCTTCATGCATTACATTTATACTTAGTCCACCTGGACTAATACCCCACCTCCTTATAACACACAACTAATCTACTTCCTCACCCTGTCCCTAACCACACCCCATCCACTTTCTTCATCCTTAACCCCTACTCCAAAACAATTTCAACCTAACCCGTCACCCCTACTCTATCACACTCAACAGTCCATATCATACTCCACATGTACCTAAATACCCAACTAATCTTCCTACTCACATTATTAACTTCTTATCTTTCCTGCACTTAACCCATACCACTACCAATAATGACACTACCTAATCATACACAATCTCCCCATTTCTCTGTAACTTCTCTCACATGCAGCTGCTCAAAATCAAAATACTACCTTACATCTCCCCCTTCCACAAGCTTAACCTTATCAGAAACAAGGCTAAAACCGCAAACTGCAAACAGTGAAATCCTACCTTGCAGACAGAACATATACCAGACAGAAATCCAAAAAAAGGAGGCAGCATGACTATTCTCTACTTGGAGCAACTTAATCTCTCCCCTACTTGCTCCTCTACCTAACTTCCACCCAGCTGAACTATTAATATTCAATTGTCAACACCCACAAAAAGTTTGCTACAGCTTCCATTTACATCTCACCAGGTAATAACATCCCCATCCTCGAACACATACTGTCATGGATCAGATCTCAATCAATATACCCTATAACAGTTTTCCTTGGAGACATAAATACTGACTGGACAAAACTAACGACTGACCCACAAACCTCAGTATAAATATTCATGGTTTCAATCAACTTACCACATCCCCTGCACGCAAAATTAAAAACTAAAATACCAGCTCACCTAGACTGGATCCTTACAACCAGTTCTAACCTCTATCAAAACTCCTCTATAAACTCCATAAGTGACCATCTCCCCATTCACATGCAAATACATTTTCTCCAACCACCTAGGTCCTGTCTACACAGAGGTTGCCAAAAACTCACCACCTTTAATGCTGAAACAGTGAACATTAGACTCTCATCCGTCAACTGGTCCTGCCTCCATCACCTCCCCCTCAATGAAGCTGTATACAAATTAAACCAAATTTTCCTTGAAATCCTAAACTCATTAGCACCCCTTATGGAAATAAAGATAAAAGCTAACCATGCCCCCTGGCTTTCAAAAGACACTAGCTCCCTTATGCACAAAAGAGATAGTACATGGAAAACTTGTCTTAAAACCAAATCTTCACACTTCCGAAACTACAAAGAACTCAGAAACCTTATCAAAAACAAATTAACAAAGACAGGAAATATTTCTACAGTAAGGCACAAACAAACCACTTCTCTAATCCTAAAAGAAATTTGGAGTACCATCAATACAATTCTTCACCCAAGAAAACCAACAAACCCCAACCCCTACCCAAACAACACTCCTCAAGAAACAGCCACCCTGCTCAACAGTTACTTCCTTGACACTATCAGCAGAGTAACTCCCACAGACCATAATACAAATCCCCCTACCTCCTCCTCTTCTTCTCCTTCTCATACTAACAAAACCTCTTTTTCACTAAAACCAGTCTCCACCATTTACATAAAATCATTCTTGCACAAACGTAAACCTTGTTCTCCCTCTCCCGACTTATCTCCCCCTTTCTTAAAACTGCTGCAGATTCTATAGCCTACCGTATTTCCATACTAGTAAATAGAGCAATCCAAGAGGCCACAGCTCCTGACATCTGGAAATCATTCTACACAATACCTCTACATAAAAGAGGAAACTCCAGTAATCCTTCCAATTTCAGACCCATAGCCATTATTTTCACACATTCAAAAATTCTCAAAAAATGTATATACACACATAGCTTCTCAAACTACTAATCCAGGAAAACTTACTGACTACTACCTGACACGGATTTCAGCCTGCAGTACAACCACTGCCCTTCTATCCTTTACACAAACTGTAGCAAAGGCTAGAAACAATAACCAACTAGTATCCTGTCTCTTCCTAGACCTCTTTAAAGCCTTTGACATGGTATCTCACTCTAAGCTACTAACAAAACTTGCTGAGCTCAACCTCTCATCTTCCACTCTTCATTGTTTCTCCAGCTATCTTACCAATAGGCTACAATAGCAAATTTCCTGCCCCCCCCCTACATATCCACACACAAGTCCCCCAGGGCTCTCTTCTGGGACCCCTTCTATTCAATATCTTCATTAACAACTGCCACACAGCCTGTGGCCACTCCTCTCTCATACAATATGCTGACGACTCTACATTTATCTCCTTTACTGACATCTCTCATCTTCATAATCTAATCCAAAAGACATTTCTTTCCATTGAAAGATGGCTTACACAAAATCAGCTCATCTTAACCCCCCCCCAAAAAAACAAACTCCTTCTCTTCCTTCCTAGATCACTCTCCCATCTTAAATCCACCTTTACCATCATATCACTTAACACTACTTATCCAAGTTGAATTCCATACTAAGCTCCTGGATATCATAACTGACAATCAATTAAAAACTGAACTGCACATTCAACAGTGTATCAAAAACATACCAATAATTGAGACTGCTTTATAAGAACAAAAAACATTCATAACTTCAGACTCTAAATTGTCTCTGGCTCAAGTATTCCTTCTACCTTGCCTACTTGATGCTGCACCCATCCTTACAAATTTACAGTCCACATTAATCAACAAGCTTGAACAAAGTTATAACAAAATCACTCGGTTTGCAACAAATCAACCCTACAGCTCTCATAACTACCTTGCACTAAAGCAACTCCAATGGCTAGAATTCCACAGCAATTTCTACAATCACAAATACAAACCACTCACTCCATACTCTACAAACCTTCTGCCTGCCCCTCCCTCTTCTCCCTAGTATCTTACTACACCCCAATCAATACTCCATAGCTCCAACCAACACCTCCTAGATATTTACAAACCCAATAAAAACACTAGTACATTCTTATACAAACTGCCAGTGTCCCAGGCATGGAACTTACTCCCCTCTAATACAAAAAACATCCCACACATTTATTGTTTCAAAAAAGAAAACACTCCCTATTAAACTCATGATCCTGCCCCCATCAGGATCCTACTTAAATCTCCTTCCCCTCCATCTCTATCCTTTTACTCTATTTTTCTTCCTTTCTTTTTTATGACTTTAACTAACATGACTACTTCTTGCAACTAGAAATCATATCAATCATTTCAACTTCTAATGACTCCACTTGCAGCTAAAACCTATGTAAATATTTATATATTTCAATAGATAGTTGACTTGTACGTAACCTCTCAATTTTTTAATTTTATTTGCTGTCTACCTTATACATGACTTCTCTGGCTAATGTAACTACTATGTTCTTCTTAATGTTTACCATCCAACTTATTTTTCTCAATGTATTGTTAACTTTAAATCTACATTTACAATTTGTATGTAATACACTGGAGCTTTTTTTCCTCAGGTCTCCACTGAAAATCGCCCTTTGGCTCAGTTGGACCAAACCGGTTAACAAATGTCAAATAAATAAAGTAAATATATACATTTTATTTATTTTACTTGCTCTTTGTAGATCGGGTTACTCCCATCAGCCCAACAGCCTCATTTCAAGGAAGACCTGATACGATATTCAAGCTAGCTAGGCAACACTTGGCCATGGCACAGGGGAACTTCTACTCTTTCCAATAAGTGCCGTGGGATCTTTTACATCCACAACAGAAGTAAAATCAGAAGAATGATTCAAAACCAATGTGTAATTTTAATTGTTCAACCAATAAGGAGTTTTGTGGATTTATTCAAATGTTATTTTATTTGACTACTGTGATTCTGAAGAAGTTTCCAGGAAAGGAGACGAAAGCGCTCAGTCCTTATTGAAAAAAAACTTTTACCGTGAGAGATTTATTATTATATGTGTTCCACGGATTTAGACTTTGGTGTTTAGTCCTTTATTGGCTCAGTTAGTACTGCCAGGCTGGTTTTTGGAAAGTTTACATCCACCTGTGCTTCCACTAACTTAGGCTATGGTATTAATCAGATGCCATATTTGTCTACCAGGGAAGTGGGACATTCTTACCAATGGGACTGTTATATTACACACATGCCCAACACACAAACTATATAACACAATTATGGCAGCTATGTGTCAGCACCAAGAAATGTGAGGCTATGCACCTGGACACAGAGAAAGGAGAAGACGTCTGGGTATTTATTATATCTAGTTTGAAGCACGCTGCTCGATGAAGTATGCAGACTACAATAAAACAGAAGACACACTTTTTGCTATCCAAAGCTCTAATGAGAATTGATCTAGAATACTGCAGATAAGTTTGGAAAATAAACCTAATGAAAAAAATAAAAATGGTCAAGAAAATTAAAAAAAAAAATAGCTAAAATTGTCAGGAAGCTGAAAGATGTAACGTATGAGATGAGACAATGCTCCTGCCATGTAAAGGACAGGTGCCTGCTTGGCATCTACTTTTCTGAAGTAAAAGCCAATAGCAAAGGTCTCTGGCAGACTGAGTTTGCAGATGACTGCAAGCTAGAAGCAGTCACTGAATCCCCAAATGACTTACCCATCCTGCAGGACTGTTTGCCTCAAACAAATAACAGGTGCCAAAATCATGGTCCGAAACTAAGTTAGAAAAACGCATTATTGTATCCTTTCTGAAGTAATCTACCCCAAAGAACTACCATACTTACAATACTCCCATAAGAGTTGACCCAGTTGTCCAATATTTGGGAATTTATGCAGACAGTGACATAACCTATTGTTGTAGGAATGTCCTTCTATGCTGTACAGCTTATAAATAAAGGGATTGTGTCTAGATCTAGGAATGTCATTGTTCCCTTTTACTCAGCCTTCATTAAGGGAGTCAATTAATATAATGCCCCCTTTGGCATGAGATTTTACATCACTCAAATTTAAAAAAAGATAATGATAGGAAAGCAATGCACAGAATTTTACTCTTGATAAAATGTCAACTGCACTTTTTTCTAAGTTTTAACAGAATGGTAGCAATCAGAAATGGCAGCAAACAATTGTAACTGAGTTTATTAATGTTGTGCTTGAAACATTCCAGTTTTGCTATTTATGAGTATGAAAATGCAACATATAGCATTTAAAATGATCACAGGGAAACAATATACATCATTCTGCTCTTGATTAAAAATACCTCACCACAAGGGTTGCCAGAAAAAAAACTGAAATGGATTTTATGTAATTCAGAGTACTGTAGCAGCTTTTTACCTTATACTTGTTTTTTTTGGGGGGGGGGGGTAAGTTTAATCAGTGGCTTGCGCACGTCACCACTGTTGAATTGGTGGTGGCCTGGCATGTTTTAAGTCACTAAACATCTTGATGACAGTGTTAGTCTTTAACTGTATGCGATGCTGAACTGTGAAGTTGAATTCAAACTGTGACAAGATGCTGTACTTTACAGGCCTGCCATACTGTATTCTGCACAACTGAATGAATACTACATAAAATCTCAGTAGGAAAAATATCATAAGACAGTCAAGGTGTTTTACAGTAATAGGTATTTAGTTTACAGAACACTTTGGCAACTTTTTACATTACAATGCTTTAGGATTTGATGATGTGTGTCTTGTATCTGTTAGCTTTTGACGTGTGTGCCTGCACATTTAGACGGGAGGAGGTATAAGCCAATTTATGCCACTACAAAAATAAGTCTGTATGTAAAGGTATCAACCATAGTTTCACAATGTCCTTGGTCTTTTACATATTTGCACATACAGAACAACATTCTAAGAGTGTCCCACACATTCTGGTACTCTACTTTAAAGGACACAAGGTCTGGCAGTTCGTGCACAGGACTAAGGCTTTGAGCTGAAATGAGCTACTTCTTGTGGTGAAGAGTCCGATTCCCTCAACCTTCACCTGCCAACTGTGTGACCTTCAGCAAGTCACTTAACCAGACAGTACACTGGGGAAATTGGGCTAGGCTCCTTAATGGTCTCCTAGACTGAAATCTTAACAATAACCTATGAAACTATGAGATAAATGCTTTTTGATGATGAATATGGTACTGTTTCTGCTTTCACTTTGGCTTGGCAACAGTAGCCTCTTCATCAACAATATTTGTCAGTAAGGTAGGCATAGATCCATTAATATTAATCACACAATGTTTTTATACTATTTGAGGGTAGCAAAGCATACAGATTTTTTTATTTACTTCCAAGTGGGCCTGTTGCAATAACTCTCCTACGAAAGCAATGTGCTGCTTTGGCACACATGCAGCATGTCACCATGAAAAAGGCTGCATTACAAGCTGCAGAACCAACCCACTAACACGTGTGACTGAGCACATCAAAACAACTTTGGAACATAACTTTTACTATGGGTGTCTATAACCACAGAGCAGTGACAATATACCCTCTCCCAACTGCAACTAAAGGTGTACATCAGAAACAAGAAGTCACTAAAAGACCAACAAAACTGTACTGCTCATATAAAGCTTCAACTTTATTATACTATAATGGAAATAATAAAAAGCAAAATATTTTAATTTAAATGCAGCTAGCAAAAAAAAAAAAAAGACATTCAAAAGACACAGACACACACACACACACACACCCCTTTACAGTTATAATATACTTTGGGATCATGGGGGGGTGCACGATTAAGTTATACTTGTGAAAAAACAGGTAAAATGCAAATCAGCTTCACTTTCTGCCAACCACCTCAGAATGAAAGTCTTGTATTAGATCTGCCTCAAGGAAATACTCTATCCCCTCTCAACTTTCAAAATGCAAGTCTTTCAGCTAGCAAGTTTTTGCATGATACATTTAGAAATCAAGAACAATTCCACCGCAAGCAGCAAGAATGTTCAAATTACTATCTAATTTTAGGAGTATATATATATATATATATATATATATATAAATATATATAAATATACACACACACACACACACATACATAACAAATACATAAAATATATAATATATATATATATATATATATATATATATATAGAGAGAGAGAGAGAAAGAGAAACTCAAAAACTGATTGCAAAAGACAAAAAAACTAAATACAATAAAAACTTCTTGTACCAGGCCAGACATAAAAAGCAGAACCTGTGTTGAGTGCTTTTGTTCTTTATTCATAGCAAGAACTTCTTCAGAAAAACATTGTAATGATAAGAATGCAGTACACAAGTCAATATACAGTGTTTTAAGTACAATTAAATCCATGTGTCTTGCATATGCCAATCTTGTTCTTAGTCCGTGCGAGGCAAACAAACTTGCTCATCTACCTGGGTTTCGAAATACCAGACTATACAAATGTTATGACTTATTTTTTGTGTGGCAAGGCTCACAGCAAGAACTTGACACATTTATTCACTCCCTTTCCAGCAGCACTCATTTCTCAATTTTAAAATCTCAGGCTGTGGCTCTGCTGTGCAGTAAATCACCCTTGACACTAACTTGTGTTGGGATTTCAATATTTTCCATAAGGAAGCATTCAGGAACAATTATTTGGACTTTAACAGCCAGCACCCATTTTTCATGAAGAGGAATACTGCAAGAGGTCAGTTCATTAGATATTCCTGCATTATCAGTAAAGATGACATTTGTTACAAAGAAAGCTGCTTCCTGATTAACTTATTCACAGACAGAAATTACCCGAAGCCTATACTGAATAATATCTTAGCTGAAGTTTGCGATTTAAGAAGGTCTAAATCAGAACAATACTAAACGCATGGCTTACAGCAAATATCTAACCATCAGACTTTTTTAGACCAAACCCCTCAAACACCCAATCGGAATACTAGTAGGAACCAAACCCCCCATGAAACCTATCAGAACAATGGCTTGGAATGCACCTCAGCTTCCCACTTTCAATTAGTTTGGACCTAAATCCGATTCAGAATATTATTTCTAGGAACTTGGAGATTCACCTACTTTTTCCCACAAAACATGTCTGGTGTCTTATCAGCATTAACATTCTGTTCATGTAAAAAAGGTTGATCTGAGTATTCAAAAGAAACACGTAATGACTGTTCTTTTGTAGGAGAAAGTAAGTGCATTTCCCAGAAAATTTCTCCTACATTTAATTAAATAAATAATTGATTGGAGGTCCAATCAATTATTTATTTAATTAAATGTAATTTGTTTTTACATTGATTAATTGATTTAATTTATATGTGTGTAAAAGCGTTTGTAATGGGTGGTTAACCTTGTCTGAAGAAGCCTGGTGATGCCCACCAGACGAAAGCGCTTACAAGTGGTAAATAAATCTTTTTCTTGGTGCTACTTTTCTGGTTTCCAGCCTAGCGTGCTTTTTTTTTTGGATTTTTTTGAATTGTGTTTGGTACTTGGTTTACTGTGGTAAGGTTGAAGTGGGTTCGGTTGAACCCACTTCAGTCGAAGTCCCGGAAGCCAGAAATCGACAATGTCAAATCCGACATTGTCGAAGTATGAATCTCACCCTTATCTCAACCCATGTTAAAGCCCTTTCCGAGGTCGAAGCTGAGTCATATTTCGACAATGTCGGGATTCGACACTGTCGCTTTCACGGATGTGGGTCGATGATCCCATCATTTAATGGGGTCCGGTTTAACCTTACCATAGTAAACCTGTATATAAAAGATGCATAAATAATATGTACATATGCATATACATAGTACCCTAAAAATATTTAACAGTCCTGGATTAGAACTTTGCCATACCAAAAAAAAAGGTTATTACCATGTAAACTTCTGAACAATTTACCTTATATTGAATTATAAGACATATTGAGCCGTACTGATATACACAAGCCTGCAAACACTTCAAATACTTAGTAAAAATAAGCCACAAGAGGTAAACTATTTTATTCCATGATGACTTCAAATTTACCTGAATGCATTAAGGTAATACTTATAAAACAGCTTCCAAAATAGTTCAAGTTCTGCAATTACACAACTAACTTCTAATCTATCCAGAACAAAATGAATCTCCAAAAACCTCTTCCTTTACCCCAGTCAGCTATGCTCACGGTTTTCACACAGTATTCTGCCAAATACATTTGTGTTTCTTACCACTGAATATAACAGCATGAAAAATAAGCATCCTATTCTTTTCATAAAAAAACATTATTTTGGTTGTCTGGCACTGACTGCGAAACTTGTGCAACAAAAAAGGCACAAATTATCAAACAGTATAAAATACTACCTCTCTGTGGCATGACAGCAAGTGCACCTTCTGGACAAAACAATTCATCATTTGTTTTTTTCTTTTTTAAATTTCCACCAGCATTTATTCTCATAATTTCTCAACTGTCAGAGATGTCTGTACAATCTAGCTGCCAATGACAGAAATCCATTAAATTTATAAGTAAGCTGCTTTCAACAATCTCTAGTACTGCCATGGGTTATCCTTGACCTTTTGTATATCTGTTCTGGTTAAGTCGCTAAGTTTAGGGATACTGTTTAGCATTTAATCACCGAAGAATAAGGTTGCCATTTTCTCTCCTTCTCCTTCTGGTTGTCAGGATGCTTAATGCTCCCAGATGAACAGCATGGCAGGGTATGCAGGCTGCCAAAGCTACAATGTAAGCTGAAAAAAAACAAGTATTCTCGGGTCTCCAGCAAAGGACTGAATATTACTGTATCACATTTGTGGTCAAGTACAAATGTAACAGAGTCCCTGATTCCATCCTCCTTAAAAGATAATGATCATTTGGCATCCAATGTTTTCATACAAAACTTAGTCAAAACAGATAATGCATATATGGCCATAAACATGTACTTGTCAGCTTTGCACATCAGGTGGTCCAGTTAATTCACACCCAGTCCACAACTGTGTATAAAGTACTCCAAGACTCAACAAGCACAAAAATAACTACACAAATTACAACTTTTCAACATCCACTGTACAACTTGGTAGAGAGAATGAAACAAAAAGAAAGTCCAACAGGTACTGCAGAAAAGCAGAAAACGGTTTTGCATTTGTGTTATTATTAAAACATAGATTACAGTTTAACATTTGTTGTACTCACCTCAAACTTAAACCATTCGGAGTTCCACTGTGGGTTAAGAGACTTGGGGTACACTTCTGTCTTAAATGTGGTATTGCCAAACTTTACCTGCAAGCAACCAAATACAATGTCAAAAACATGACAGGAGTGACAAATGGCATATTTATAAATTATTTAAATGTGTCATAAGTAGATCTAAAAAGCAAAACAGCTTCTTAACTCATAGGATTAATTAATGCCAATAAAAGAAGGCAGGGTTCCTAGATTTTTCTCAAGAAGCATAATTATTATTTCTAGCATAAGGTAGAAAAATAATCACATGAATTAAGTCCAAAGCCTACATAAATAGCACCTCAAATAGGTAAATAGTACCGTCATCACACAGAAGTAGACAGCTGTGCAAGATGTTACATCACATACAGTTATGCTATAATAGCTAATGGCCATTAAACCATTCTTAGAACATTAACATAGGTATAGAAAATCACAGATCCACCATGTGAAGACAATAAAAGATGCCCTTGCAAGCGGTAACATACAAATTAAGAAGCAAAAAACATAGAGAAGGTACAACCTTAAAATTCTGTTTAAACTGCCCATAAGTAAGGGAATCTGACAAATGCTTGAAAAATGTATTTATTTAACATTTGTTTACTGGGAAAGTCCAACTTGGAACAAAGCCAATTCTCAGAGGAGGCCCCAGGGAGAAATGCTCCAGATGCAAGTCTTTGTGTGCATATGTCTATGAACACACCACAGCTTTATTTCTTCTCATTTTGACTAATCGTCTGGTCACATTAAATCTGACCCAAGCTTCTACTACAGAAGTAAACAGAAGGCTTCTTTGGAGTAATAAAAAATGTTCATAGGTAGGTACTAGGCTATCGGCCCAAGGGCCTACGTCAGCCTAGCCAGCAAGGTTCCATGGCTTACGCTACCCAAGAAAGTTATTTTCCTGTGCCACTGTCGAGCAGAGACACAGAAGTGATCCCCGGAGTGTATTTCCTATTTCCCATCCACTCATCAAGATTTTTCTTGAAGAGTGCTAATGAAGAACTTTGCTTGGCATAGATGGGTAGCTTGTTCCAGAGTATAGGAAGTCTCTGGGACAGGAATCTATCCCTCCAGTGTGTCCTGTTTATTGTGGTGACAAGGTTTAGGTCCCGAGAGTGTGTAGCTCAGAGGGATTGGGATTTCTTTAGGTGTAGCATGTCCAACAGCTCTGGGTTTGACACAGCTTTATATGTTAGGCAGAGATCACCTCGGAGTACCCGATATGCTACGGAGTAAAGCTGGAGTTTTTTGAGGCGGTCAGTGTAGGGCATTTGTTTGAGGCCAGTAATCCTCTGTGAGGTACTTCTGTGGCCTTTCCAGCTGCTGCAGAGGTCTTGTGAGGTACATTCCAAAAGGGGTATTGTACTCTATAATGGGTCTAATGAGTGACGAGTAGAGGGGAGCAATGACCTCTTTTTTCCTGGATGAGAACCCTTTTATGATGAGGCGTGCCACGTAGAAGGACTTCCTGACTACTGTGGCGATGTGACTATCAAAGGAGAGACTACTGACCACCTGGGTCCCCAGGTCTCTTATCATGCATTCGGTGTTAAGTAGATTGCTGCCTATGTAAAGTCAAAGAACAGCGAAAAACAACTATTAAGTACAGTCCATAAAAAGAGAATTTTGCTGTAGTGGGTGATATGATTCAAAAAGGAACTTCACAACTCAAAAAGGAACTATTTATTAGGTACATCCCTCCTGACCAATCAAACACATTATGCAATCAAGACAATTAAAATAAAAATGTTCAGCACTAGTCAGTTTTTCCTTGTACATGAATACTTTTTAGTTTGTTTTTTAGGTTGTTTTTACTGAGAGCATTGAGCACTTTAATGGACTAGTATTGTCTAATTTTAATTGTCTTGACTGCATAATGTGTTTGATTGGTCAGGAGGGATATATAATCCTGAGGTGAATGTTATATTGTGTTCTGAAAAAGTCTACTATGTTAGATGAAAGCGCTTAACCGGTGTGTTGATGTACCTAATAAATAGTTGCATTTTGAGTTGTGAAGTTCCTTTTTGAATCGTATCACCCACTACAGCGAAATTCTTTTCTCGTGGACTGTACTTATTAGACTGCTGCCTATGTTGTAGTTCATGGGTACAGAGTTTTTACAAAAGGGGATGACACTGCACTTTTTGACATTGAGCTTGAGGCCAGGCTCTGACACCAGGCATCTGTCTCAATGAGGCCCTTCTGTAGGATGTCCACATCATTTGGGGACTTGACTATGGATCCTAGTTTGCAGTCATCTGCGAACTTCGTTAGCCAGAGGCCTTCTGTGTTAGCCTGTACTTCAGAGAAGTAGATACCAAACAGGAGAGGTCCCAGGACGGAACCCTGTGGTACTCCACTTGTCACTGCTTTGAGGTCAGATTTGGAGTCCGCAACTTTTACAGTGTGGACTCTGTCAGTGAGCCAGTTGGCAACCCATCTTGTGATGTAGGGATTTATACCTAGTTTAGTGAGTTTAGCTATAATTCCAGAATGGGGGATGGTGTTGAAAGCCTTGGCGATGTTAAGATAGGCTGTGTGAACCACCTTACCCTCATCCACGGTTTTGGTGACTGCCTCAAAGAAGTCGATCAGGTTCAGGAGGCATGATCTGCCTTTCACAAACCCGAACTGGGTGGGATCCAGAGTTTGGAGGTTACCAATGCCTTTGTTTATGAGTTCCATGATGATACGTTCCATGGCCTTGCAGACCAGGCTCGTCAGGCTAATAGGTCGATAGTTCCCGGGATCAGTGGTGAGATGAGATCAGATATGAGTACCAAGCAGGAAATTATACCATTCACAATCATATTTTTAACTAATAAAGCATTTCTAGGTAATTCGACAAAGAAAACCAAATTTTTATTTAGTTTATTTATTTGACATTTCTTTACTGGGAAAGTCCGACTGGGTCACAGAACCTGTTTTCAGCAGAGGCCCGGGGAGAAAAGTTCCACATACAAGGATATCAGAAAATCCAGTAAGCAGAATTAAACAGTTAACTTAAGTGTACAACACAGTCGGAAACATCTTTACAATGTACAGCTAATTAATGCTTACAAGAATTGACATGTGGTTTACATATTGGTTTTCAAAACAAATAGTACACCTAATGAGTAGCTCAAAAATCAACATGTGGTTTACATATTATTTTCCAGTACAATATTTTTTGTGAAAGATGTATTTATCTGGAACATGTAGATAGGAGCATATATACACAGTCTTAGAATATATATAGAAATTTGTGGGAGTCTGAGATAAGGAATTAAGTTTCAGTTACCAGCACGGACTGGATGAGATGAGTCTAGGCTTGTCATGCATGTAAGTGAATATTATGTTTGTTGTGAGTGTAATGAAGCCACTGTAAATTTATACCAGAAGGCGTTCCAAATTGTTTGGAAGTGAGAGTAATAGCAGAGATAGTGGGAGTTATGATAGATTCAAAAACAGTTTAGAAAGAGATAGGGGTGACTGAAAGAGTAAGTGGTAGGACTTGGAAGGTAAAGTGGGGTTTCTAGGTTAGAAAAGGAAAGATAGGAAAGAAAAGAAGGAAAGAGAAAAACAGGGGAGGGGGCAGGTGCTGTAGTTATGTAGAGGGATGTTAACCTGGAGTTGGACATGTGCAGAGCAGTGTGTTATTTAGGAGTTCTTTTAAGGAGGCTTTTGAAGAATGCCAGGTTTGGGACTGATCTGATGGCTAGGGGTAGGGAGTTCCATAGTCTTGAGATGGAGTAGGAGTATAGACAGTGGCCAGGTCATTTTGAAGGTTTAGAGATTTCTAGCAGGATTCTGTCCTCTCATCTTAGTGATCTGTTAGGTATATAGGGTTTGACTAGCTTGCCTAAAACAGAACAAGCTGTGGGTTTATAAATTAAGTTGTGTATAACAGATAACTGGCTATGTGCCAGTTGGTTGGGGAGCTCCAGCCAGTTGAGTTCATGTAGTGGTTTAAAGTGGTGCATGTGGAATTTGGTTTTTGTGGCGAACTTTGCGATCTTATTGTAGCATTGTTCCAATTTAGACTTAAGAATAGTTTTGGAGGTTGATGAGTATAGCACAGAAGAACGGGGAGATGTAACCACAACAAAACCAGAGTCAGCTTGTAATTATTTATTCCAAAAATTGGAAAAAACTTAGCCATAGTAATTTTTATTAAACTGAATCTGGAATGTCACTGGCTTTAAGGTTCCATAATTTTACCATTTCTGCTTTACATATTTAAGCAATAACCGATGACGTGGTGTGGTATATTGAAGATTTACCCACGGTTGGTGTGGTTTAATCACAAGGGTGAAGCCCGAGTGATTAAACAAAAGGCAACTGTGAGTAAATCTTCAATATACCACAACCACGGAGTCGGTTATTGCTATTATACAATGACATTATTTAAGAAAAAAAAAAACCTTACTTTTCTTAAATAATGTCTTTGTGTAACGGCGGATTGCTGTTCGTCTGCTGGTTGTGGTATACTGCTTTTGCGTTTTGATGTGCTGCACACGCGTATGGGATTTGTGTTCCCATGTATACCCAGTACATCAATTCTTTGAAACGGAAGCAACGGAGAAAAGAAAGTCTCCACTGCTCCGTTTTCTCTCTCTCTTTTTTTTTTATTGTACAAATAAAAAAAAGTTTTGGGGCAGTTTATACCAAGTGAAAAAAGTCCGGGCAACTGGACCTTTTTTCACTGGTATATTGTGGGATTTACAACGGGCACGCTGGTTGGGCTGGCCAATCAGCAGGAACATTTTTGAATATTAATTGGGAGACATTGTATAATAAAGTATTCCCACATTAGATGATGCAGGCAAATTTTATTTATTATTAAGAACTCTAGCATTTCAAGAGGTGTGTTATTAATTGTAATATCTGAATCATTTAAGAGTGGGTACATCAACAGATGACCTTTAAACAGTTCTATTTTTTTTTAAACAATTATGGGAGTCAATTATTGCTGGCTTAAAATAATGGATGTTTACAGAAGATACACAAGGATTTTTCTATAAAAGGGAGACACTTCACTGAGATACTCAACACCTTTATGAGCAATCTGATAGTATACAGAAAAGGTTGTTGCTGGAGCCTATAGTAAAATGAGCAATCTGACAGTATCCAGAAAATGTTGTTGCTGGAGCCTATAGTAAAATGAGCAATCTGACAGTATCCAGAAAAGGTTGTTGCTGGAGCCTATAGTAAAATGAGCAATCTGACAGTATCCAGAAAATGTTGTTGCTGGAGCCTATAGTAAAATGCCCAGAAATAGTAAAGATTCTACCTAGTCTAGAGACCATATTAAAAAGCAACAGGAATATATTAAGGCATATTAAGTTCACCCTTTAACTATGATCTGAAAAACTGTTCAAGATGGCTTTGAGGTTGCTTTTATTCCACAGAAACTTTGCAATTATTTTGTCAAAGAATTTGAAGAATTCATCTGAAATATGAGAAACTGAATTACAAAACACAAAATAACCCAGGAAGCTAGTCACGTTAGCAAAAGAAACTCTAGCAAGCAAGCTAAATCTATTTCATGTACTCCAATATATCTTGTTTTCAATTGTTTGGTTAAAGACTATGTAAAAGAAAATACACACAGCAAGCTTGTTGTTAACTCCTAAATAATTAAGCTAAATGAGTCAAAAATTAAGCAATTTGTTCATGGCACTTGAAAAGAAAGAAGTTACTACACTTGATCTTAGCCAAAAGGCCGAGAAGCTAGATCAGGATTTAAATGAAAAACCATAACACGCAAACTGAAACAGACCTATTGAAATGCCAGAAAGACCTTTTCTTGACTCAAAATAATAAATTATCATTCCATGAAACTAAAATACTTGCAAAATATGCTAATCATATACAAACGCCATCTCGGGCACTAGCAAGAATCATCAATCAGTCGAGGTCACCCTCTCATATTCCTGAAATATCCTTTAAGAATAAAACCTTTACGAAAACTGAAGATACTATCAACATTTTTGAATTGATATACTCACAAATTTATGGAGAACAAAAAAACTCACTCTTAAATGAAAATAATAGTGAAT
Organism: Protopterus annectens; assembly: GCF_019279795.1. Taxonomy (NCBI): domain Eukaryota; kingdom Metazoa; phylum Chordata; order Ceratodontiformes; family Protopteridae; genus Protopterus; species Protopterus annectens. The sequence continues at coordinate 258,341,757 of NC_056745.1, read as the reverse complement.
TTCTACAAAAACTTAACTTTCCGAAAATTGATGAGAAATTACAGAAAGATCTAATAAAACCAATATCCACTGAAGAAATAATATCAACAATTAAAAAACTGAAACCACACAAATCTCCTGGCCCAGATGGTCTTACCGCGGAATTTTACAAAACGTTCTGCAATATTACCGCACAAATTCTATCGCACACATTAAATTATATAATAAACAATAAAATTAATGATGTTCATTTTAATGCATCCAAAACTATTTTCATACCCAAAGAAAAGACGGATCTTCAGAACCCAGATAACTATAGACCTATATCACTCCTAAATATTGATACGAAAATTCTGACATCTATTTTGGCCAATAGACTGAAGAAAATTTCGAATATAATTATATCTAATGAACAATCTGGCTTTTTAACATCTAGGCAATCCAGTGATAATACTTTAACACTACACACATTAATATCATATGCTAATCAAAAGAATCTAAACATGTATGCACTCATTATAGATGCCCAGAAGGCCTTTGATAGAGTCAGCATACATTTTCTATTTCAGATCTTACCCTACTTTAATATACCCCAAGAATTTATCCTAACTTTAAAAACACTATACAAAAACCCATATACAACATTATATATAAATAAAATGTGGTGGTAACAGAATTCAAATCAGAAATGGAACCCGACAAGGATGTCCTCTATCTCCTCTACTATTTAACCTATATCTAGAACCCTTATTCTTAAACATTAAACAAAATATATATCATAATGCCCAAGTAATTTATGGCACAAGAATATCTATGTCAGCCTTTGCCGATGACCTCAACATATATTGTACAACACCAATCTCAGACACCAAAAAATACTATCTGCTATTGAAGACTTTGCAGTAATATCAAACTGCAATAAACCTTAAAAAAAACAACATCTTTTCTTTAAGAACTCCGAAACCTTTTTCACTTTTACCATTGATAGGCCAACTAAAATCTGAGGAAAAGATCAAATATTTAGGAATAACATTTTCTACAGATAATAATTTTTTTTATCTTAATAATATTAAACAAAATTGGTAGCACATTTTATGTGACCTAAAGAGGTGGGAAAATCTGAAATTACCACCACTAGCAAAAGTTTCAATCATTAAAATGAATATCTTGCCCAGATTACTATACATTTGTATGTCTTCACAGTTGAGAATACCCCCAAAATTTTTTAAACAAATGCACACTGAACTCGCTACATTTATATGGGAACCAAAAAAAAGTAGAATATCATATGATAACTGATGACCCCGAAAAGCAAAGGTGGTTTAGATCTACCTAACTTTGAAAATTACTACTTAATCATAAATGCCAACAGAACTCTAAGAATTGCAAATTATGACATACAAAGTAATAACTGGTCCCCACACTGGTTAAGACTATGTTTTAAACACATTGAACGCCTGAATATAAATCCCAAAGCACTACCCTTTTTAAACAGAGGCAACTATAAAACATATAATCTAATGGAACCCATCAGAAATTATATAACATTAATGCAAAATCTTTTCAGATCAGTAAATCTCTTCCAACACATGATGATCCTACAACCCTTCCACAAAAATCCTAACTTGAAAATTAATAATCAGCTAATAGACCTGAAAAAAATCCCACTCATAATTAACTTAACATTTCAAGATATATATCCATATTTAAATTCCTCCGCTCGTGAATTAAGACATCAACTGGGCCTTCCTAAATCATATCTACTGATCTTGAGAGAGATTAAGGAAATCTCTAAAAGCTACTTTCAAAATATAACCATTAATAAAGATGATTTAATGAAATGTATCTCACTAAATCAAGCCCTTCTACAAAGTAGCAAATTTATAACATGTTCATACAAATTGATAAAAGACATCAAATATCAAGATCATCTACTACTGTCTAATTACTGGAAAAAAAATACCACTGATCGAGGAAAATAAAATAACACAAGCATTCAATCTAACGGTAAAATCCATTTCCCTTCAAAAATTAACATTTACCCAACTCATGATATTCAATAATGCATACTATACACGCCTTAGCTTGCATAAATTCAACCCAAAAAACTCTCCCAAGTGCCCACATTGTAAAGATGAAACTGCTGACCTTTTGCATATGTTCTGGAGCTGCAAATGTATATTTAAACTTTGGAACTCCCTGAAACTACAACTACAAAAGATGGGATACCAGTCATCAACACTTACTTGGGAATTTACAATATTACATATCCCCCCAACTAACTTATCCAAAACCAAATAGACATCCTCATCAATATTTTTCTACTAATGAAACTCTACATAGCTACTAACTGGTTGACTCCATCCAAAACTTCTTGGGAAAATTTTAGGATCTGAGCAATAAAGCACATATTAGCCCACAAATGCATAATACACAAACAAAACAAAAATCCTTCCAACCTGAAATTATGGGAACAAATGTTCAATATTATACCAGCATAAAACATCGAATCTGAAACAAGCCTACAATGTACACAACAAAAAACATAACATTATTTGGAACTATATTATTTTAAGTTACAAACCCTGGAGAAAACAACCTCATCATCTACTTTTAAGAGAGAATATGGAAGCATTCATGTAAATAGTGTAAATATGTTTTAAGAATACTGCTTTGAATGCTGTATGAGCAACACCTGTGTTTTCTCTTGTGAATGTTTTGTAATGGAAAAAGAAAACAATAAAAATATTATTGAAAAAAAAAAAAAAGAAAAGAAAGAAGTTGATTTTTCATCATTTAGCTTGCAATTTGAAGAATTACTATAATCTCTGATTACTTGAAACAGTTAAGGAACAGATTTAGCCAGATTTTGGAAACAGAGGAGGATGTCATCTACAAGTGAGATAATGTAGATGCTTTGATTAAAGAAGTTAATTTCTAAAGGTCTGAAGTCCAGAAGAATTCTAAACGACAAATTTTCCAAGAATAAGATAAATATAGGGAGACAAAAGACAACATTGTCTAGTATTTGAAGAAATCTTTATAGAAGACGAACATCTCCATTTACTGGTAAACAAGTAGAGGATGAATTCTATGGAATCATAATGGCTTAGTTCCAACTGCCTGAAAAGGCATTTTGTTAAGACTTCTAATACAAAAGAAATATAACCCATGTTGACTGTCGTGGTTCAAATCATTATACAGAATTATTTACAATACAATGATGTTGTCATGGGTCTGCCTAGATTCCAATAAAGTACACTGGAATTCTGAGATAATCTGTTTAGCAACAATATAAAATTCTATAAACAATATCATTGAGTATGTCAGTTGATCAGTAACACGGGATGAAGTATTTTAATTAATCTAGACTCTCTACTTAGTATAAAGATAAAAAATATTCTTGACTGAGTCACACAGCTGTCATGTGTACCGTTATTTTTAATATAATTACAGAAACAGATTTTTTTTTAACTGTTTTGAAAAAAAGAATCAAAGAAAAAACATGAGGTCCGAGAGGCTTACTTAACTTAAGATGCGATACAGCCTCTAGAACTTCTGCCAGTGTTATATCTGAGCCAAAGTTCAAAATAAATTTTTGTGTAAGCACATTTTACGAGAATCTAGTCAAAAAATAAATAATATTCTTAGGAAAATTTTAGAGAAATAAATTTCAATGCATTCTATAAAACGTATTAAGAATATCTTCTGGTTGTGCATAAATATTGCCATCTTTTATTATTGACAAAAATCAGGCAATTTCCCTAGACTTGTTAAACTGGAACTGTGTAACACTTGAAGATGATGAAATAAAAATAAACAGTTATGCAAGTAATTCCACTAAGCAGGACCTGCGAGTTTATAATGTGGCCAACTTACAAAGTTTTATGCTACTGAGAGGTTACCATCTTTAGTTATCTGCAACAATTAAACATAAAGGTAACCTCATGCTAAATAAACCTGCAATGATTTATGTCGTGTCTCCCCCCATCCCCACCCCCGTGTGTGCAAAGACTGCAGGCAGCCCATGGTCTCATTCAATGCCCACTTGCTAGCCGTTTATTTGCATTCCAAAGCCAAAAATGTCTGAGAGTGGAATCTACACTGACTATAATATATGGAGGGGGTCCTGTTTTTTTTTCCTTATCATCTGGCATCCTAGGTGCTAATGTGAACAGCCCCAAACATTAACAAACCTAAGAGTTCTTGCTTATTCAATAAACTTGTGAGATCAGTCCCACAAATATTAAGATGGTGTTACTGATAAATCGACAAGACAGGGAGAAGTTTCACTACAGCAGGGAAGGGTCATAAACCCTCATTCTAGTACAGGCAAGCAGGATAAGGGCAACATCTTTCTATTGAACACAAAATGAATGCAGGTAAAGGGCAAATGTTCTGCCACCCTGTGGTCAATCCAGTTAGTAGCCTTTATTTACAATTAACACAGACCAAAGTGTCAGAGCACAGTACAGAACTCAAACAGCTAATAAAGGAGCAAAACAATTTAACTGTTTTAATACACACAAACCAATTTTGCATCCCACCCCCACACTTAAATTCAGATGTTTTTGTCTTTACTGTACTTCCTTTGCTAAACCTAGAAATGGTCCACCTGGATCAAAGTTAAACCTCCATTAAATAATGAAATAAAAATTGTGAAAGCAAAAGACTGACGACATTTCTGACAGAAGACAGCATGAAAGGAGCACTGGTACAATTCAATAACAAAGTCCCCCTCTTAAAAACTTTAGACAAGGGAACTCTCTTCCATAAACCTAGCAGACGTAATTCAAGATATGGTTGCTAGTTCTTAAGACTGGCAACTTCATATTGGGAAGACAGTTTTTTTTTTTTCTAATGTTGTAATATAGAAATGGACTAAGAGAACATTAGGCACAATCAAATCACTGCATATATACAACAATATCATCTCCTCTGCAAAAAAAAAACACCGTTTTAGTCAGGCACGATACCATGACTGCTGTACATTGCCTAACTGATGAACTCCTAACATGAACAAAGGAAACCTCACCGAAGCATTCTTCCACAGACCTCACCAAAGCTTCCGATCTAATACAACACACTCTTCTATTTGACAATGTAACAAATTGGCATCAGTGACAGAGCTAAACTATAGTGTATAAAGACGTCATCACAAATAAGTACTTTACAGTGAAAACAGGCTTCTCCATCTCTGAGGCAGTAGAACAACAAAAAAAGGACCCCAAGACTATCTACACTAGCTCTGTTATTCTTCTCGATTTTTATCAATAAACCCACTTATGACCATACACAGATACTGCTGATGCTCTATGCAGAAGACATTGCCATCTTTCGATCCAACAAATTTCACACTTGAATACAAGTGCAACTACCAGATGACATACAAACTCTTAATCGGTGGTTAATGCAACACAATGTACTACTCAACCCATCAAATACTAAATCTATGTTGTTTGGCAAACATAAAAAACGGGTCTATTTTACGACCTCGAAAGTTTAATAGCTCGAATGCATATGGCTCGAACCATATGCATTGAACTATTAAACAAATCGAATTCCAAAAAAAAAAAAAAATACACACAAAAAAATTTAAACTAGTGTAAGTAGGGGGGGCAAGCCCCCCTGCACCCCCAAATCCCCCACTACTTAAATATACCATTCTCCGTGATCGCACTACATTGAAGTAAACGGAAATCTCCACCTATGGAGATTTCCGTTTACATTTTCGATGTTTTGCACTTTTGGTGTACTTGTGTCGAGAATATTGTATTCAATATTCGGACTTCGAGCAAATAAAGTAGACCCTAAAAAATAGCCAAAACACCCAAATCTCTTACTAATAAAAACATAAGACAACAACAGAAACTGCTAGCACACTCAAAAATCTAGGAATATGGTTTGACCGATCCCTTAGTTTCCAATCCAACACAGAAAAAAAGATGAAGAAAACTCAACTCTCTCCTGTTCTAGACCTACAACATATTTCTCTACTATCAAGCCCAGCTGGAGCTGCAACTGGCAAAGGAATGCTCATATCTCAACTTGAATGTAAACTTCCCCAACAGCTACAACTTCCAAAAAAAATACATCCACCTTATAGATCATCTGTAATAAAGTCTACTGTTTGTCAAACTTTTCTTACACCCCTAAAAAAAAATTGCCCAACTGACTCTCTCAAAAGATAAATGGCTCCCAATTCAACAAAGAGCAACCCTCTTACTGGGCTATCTACTACATAAAACAATCTTCCTCCTCACAAATAAACTCACCACTAAAACCTACTCGTACAATTGCACAAATATTTCTCAGGCTATCCCTACCCTACAAGCACGAAAAACTAAAATATACTGCAGAGACCACACATTTCCACTCTTGCTCCTAAGCTATGGGACTCCCTTCCCAATGCTCTGAAAGGCCTCCAATCCTGTCCTGACCTCTCAGAACACCTCCTTACTCAAGCACTGTGTAAATGCCAACAACCAGGCCATGTTACATTAAAACAACACTGCTAATTTCTCTATTAACTTATCTTGATCACCTGCCTCCATTTGGATATAATGTTAATTTGCCTGCACTCTCCCTCTCTCTTGCCCTACATTCTCCACTACTGGATGAGCATCAGTTCATTCAAGACAGTGGTCACACAAATTTGACAAGCATATACTGAAACAGCACACAATGAAATATTTGAAATTTATTTGTTCTCAGAACTGTGTCATTACAATATCTGTTTTGTATAAAACACTCCACTACACAAGAAAGATACCTGATGTGATAGCATCACCCTGGCTATGCCTACAAATGGTCCAATGACATCAGTGCACTACCTAGGTAAAAGTACATAAATAAATAAATTAAATCATACAGAGTACTTGATAATGCCTTTTAGCTGGAGCCCGCCACCCACCCACACCACATACAACTACAATAAAGTACACCTACCTAGCTATCCTGTAGTTCACAGTTTGGAATTCTGCCCACATTTTTTCACAGCTAGACAAAAACTCAAGTCTGCAGTGCAACAAAGACAAATGAGTGTGCAAAGTATGTGTTCACTTAAAGCAACTCAACTGTTGTTTGTCTGTTTGTTTCTAAAAGTGACAATTCCTACAAATGCATTGCTTGACTTGTTTATCAACATTCATCCACCTTTGAAGCTCCATCAGGTCAGTATTAACAGGGTTAAGGATAGTGCATAGATAGTTGTGTATGTGGGGTTTAGTGTAGGGTTAGAAGTTTGGTTTTGGTGCTTTACTTTAGGGTTAGGAGTAGGGTTTGGTTAGTTTATGTATGTGGTTTATTTATTTTGTTTGGGTACGTATTATGTAGCAGGTGGTGGGGTTGGCCGACTATGACCATTCGATGTTTTAAATTTTGCGGTTTAGTGCGTTCGGTCTATTTGTGGTTCGATTAATATGTGTCGCTCTTGGTATTCACTGAAATTAATTTTCTCTGAACTGATATAGACCCACATAGAACAGATGCAAAATTTTTTGAACAATGATAAGACTTTTACTATGATTGAATTTAATGATGTGAAGAAATGCATTAGTAATATAAATATAGCAATTTATGGAATGCAACTACAGGATGAAATTACTTTAGAATTGTTTAATTTTTTCACTGTCCCTTGACCAATAACCCCCTTCATATATGGGCTACCTAAACTGCATAAGTCAACAGAAGACCCCCCCATGAGACCGAAAGTCGCTGGAATATATATGCAAAATGTTTTGAGTAAATACTTATGCAAATGTAAGACCTATTTGAAAGATTCTGCTGATTTTTTGAAACAACTAGCTGTTTGGTTCCAAGAATATCAGAATACTGATTTCTGGTTTGTATGTTTAAATATAAATTATCTGTTTACAGTGATTCCCCAATCACTATGGTATAGAAGCAATACAGGAATTTCTAAATGTAGAAACTGAATCAACACACAGAAAAATAGAAAATATCTGCTCCATTGCTGAAATAATTTTGAATAACAACACAGTTTTGTTTAATGAGAAGCCTAAGTTACAAACATCTGGTATGGCCATGGGTATGCCCATGGCCAATACCTATGCAAACCTGGTATTGAATTACTGGGAAAAATCAATATATTTATAATGAAGTTGGGTTTATTAATTCAAATGTACTCTTCTATAAGCATTTTGTTGATGACTGCTTTTTGCTGTGGAAAGGTGATGCAATGGAGTTAAAGAACTTTGTGAGATAGTTAAATGAATGTACAGAATTTTTGCACTTTACAATGGAATGTTCTAGGAACAGTATTAATTACTTAGATATGAAGGTAGAGAAAAAAAGATGGAGCTATTAGAACGAGTATTTATAAAAAAGAAGTTCAAACTAATAGATACACACGTATAGATAGCATGCATGCTCCTCATGTTTTTAAAGGAATAGTGAAAAGTCAGCTATGTAGAGTAAGTAGAATAAATACTGACGATGAAACAAATAAAGTGCAAATGGATGAGATGATCACAGAATTTATGGAAAGGGGATACCCATTAAATATGGTACAAAAAATAAGGGTTGAAGCAGTCAGTTGATTTTATAGAAAATAATAGTTGTAAGACCTTGAAGTTAAGATATATACTTCCATATAATAACAGGACGCAAGATATAGAAAGAAAAATTAAAAAAATATTGGAGCATTCTATTGACTATGCCAGAAACGAGAGAGATAGTAGATGAAATTCCTAGGTTCACATATAGAAATGAAAGGAACCTAAAAAGCAGGTTGTGTTACAAGGAACTATTATTGAATAAATCTAAGAAAATGAAGAAGGGTACCTTTCCATGTTTAAATTGTAGTTGCTGTAAGAATAGAATTAATGAACCTACATTTATCCATCCTGTTAATAATAATAATGATATATTTGATGAACAAGCATACTGTTATACATCAAATTTAGTATACCTGACAACCTGTGTGACTTGTTCTGCTTTTACATAGGAAAAAGTACAAGAATATTAAAGGAACGTATTATTGAACATAGGTCAGCTATTAGGAGAAAAGTAGAGACAAATGCTCTGGCAAAGCATATTATGAGTGAAAGTGATATACATGAGTTTAAGTTTAGGATAGTAAAAATAGTGAATAAAAACATAAGGGGGAGATATAAATAATAAGCTTGAAAATATGGAACTAAAATGGATTTCAGAACTGAATGCAGAAAACCTTCCTGGTTTAAATGGGAAAGCGAGTATAAAATCAGTTTTACAAAGGAAACAAATGGTAGTACATTGAATAATTAACTAGTTTTATTGTTTTTTAATTGTGATTGGTTGGCTGTGCCATGTGTTTTATATTTAAATATGTGAAATTGAACGCAATTTTATACACTGATGAAGGGGTAACCCGAAAGCTTTGTACTGTTGTTGTGTTTGCATTAAATTAGTGAAACGTTTCTGCTGTTCATTTTTATTTTAACATATCTAGAAAGAACACATTGCATTTACATGGAAATGTCTCTCCTGTAGTTCATAACATACAGTATCATAACATTCTTGCCCAAATGTGAAATTATGATAACTCTCTGACAAAAACATAAAGAGAGAGACTGATAATAGGTGGCATTAATTCTAGTGTACTCTTCTCAGGGGGGCAGAGGGATTTTCAGGCTAGGGTCCATGGTAAAGAATGGGGTCTAAAGTCCTGGCATGAAGAATGGACAAACAATGGCATGTCATCCATGAAGAAGGTGGTGAGGGCGGGAGATATTTGCATGCACACGTGTACATGTAAGTGCATGCCCATTTGCTGCCATGCATATATGTACTTCACAGATGTCTCGGCACATAAGGCATATGGGCAAGATTATAGGTAGATCAAACATAAGACAATGCTGAACCAGACAGCTTTAGCTCAACAAATTAAGTGCAGATATACACCATCTGCTCATTTATTTTA
>NC_056745.1:258321853-258326853 GCF_019279795.1 Protopterus annectens | reverse complement strand
TTATACGTCAGGCACAGATCGCCTCTGAGCAGGCGGTATGCCACTGAGTAGAGCTGGAGTTTCTTTAACCGGGCAGCATATGGCATCTGTTTGAGCCCTTTGATCCTCTTGGTGAGGTACTTTTGGGGTCTTTCCAGTTGCTGCAGGTGTCTGGTAAGGTACATCCCAAAAGGGGCACTGTACTCAATTATGGGCCTGATGAGGGATGAGTAAAGAGGCACGATGACCTCCCCTGATCTAGATGTGAATCCCTTCATGATTAGGTGGGCTATATAAAATGTTTTTCTAACCACTTTGGCCACGTGGTTGTCAAATGAGAGATTGCTATCAACTTGGGCCCCCAGGTCCCTAATTACTTCTTCTGTACTTAATGGATTAGCACCTATGTGGTAATTTGTGGGCACTTTGTTTTTGCCAAAGGGGATGACTATACACTTTTTGGCGTTTAGCTTGAGGCCATGGCTCTGGCACCAGTTGTCTGTTTCTATGAGGCCCTTTTGGAGGATGCTTGTGTCGGCTGGAAAGTCGATTATGGCGCCCAGTTTGCAGTCATCTGCAAACTTGGTCAGCCACAGTCCTTCCATGTTGGCCTGTACCTCCGAGAAATATATACCGAACAAGAGAGGTCCCAGGACTGAGCCTTGTGGGACGCCACTTGTAACTGGTTTGGAGACTGACATGGCTCCAGCAATTCTAACCATGTGGGTCCTGTCCTTGAGCCAGTTTGCAACCCATCTAGTGACATAGGGGTTTATATTTAAGCTGGTGAGCTTATCTATAATACCCGAGTGGGGTATTGTATTGAAGGCTTTTGCGAGGTCCAGGTAGGCTGTGTGGACCACCTTCCCTTCGTCAATGGCCTTGGTGACTGTTTCAAAGAAATCGACCAGATTTAAGAGGCAGGATCTGCCCTTAAAGCCGAACTGGGTAGGATCCAGTGTCTGTAGGTCCCCAATATCTTTATTTATGAGGTCCATGATGATCCTTTCCATAGCTTTGCAGACCAAGCTAGTCAGGCTTATGGGGCGATAGTTTCCAGGATCAGTTGAGGCACCACCTTTGTGTAGAGGGACCACTGTTGCTGTACACCACTCTTTGGGTACATATTCTGTAGTAAGGCTGAGACTGAACAGTAGTTTTATGTTTGGGTTTAGCTCTTCTTGGAGTTCATGTAGGACGCAGCCCGGGACACCGTCTTGTCCCATTGATGCTGTGTTTTTTGCTTTGGAGAGGGCGGCTCTTACCTGAGCATCTGAGATGTCAGGAGGGCAGCACTCTGCTGGGATAGATATTTGCCCTTTTGGTGGGGGGGGGGGAGTTTGCGCTGAACCTGTCAGCTAGAATGTTGGCAATGTCTGTGGGTTCGGTGTATTTTTTGTCATTTTGGACTAATTCTGAGCATATCTGGGAATTCCCACCCAGGTTCCTAACATAACTAAAGAAAGCCTTGTGATTATCCTTAGTGTCCTGTGCAATTTTTCTCTCGAAGCTGGCCTTAGACGATTTTATGAGTGCCCGTAGTTTTTTGCTAATACTGATCAGAGATGCCTTCCCTTTTTGGGATTTTGCTCTATCATGTAGTAGCTTCTTCCATCTACTGTATAGTTTGTTTATGGCTGGGGTCCACCAGACAGGACGTCTGCCTTTGGAGGATTGGGTCTTGGTTTTATTTGGGATTGCATGATCCATGCATTCCTGAAGGTGTTCATAGAATGCGTTTATAAAGGATTCTGCGGTCTGGGCCGTATTTTCCACAGGCCCGGGGGCTTTGAAGGATTCCACCTCGGTTTTGAGGAGTGTGAAATTTACTTTAGAGAAGCTTTTCAATGTGGTTTTCTGGGCAGGGGGTGGGGTCGGGATGTGAATATCCAGTGAGATTAGTTTATGGTCTGATCTTACCAGTGAGGGATACACTTCTGGTCTGTAGCATAGAGTCCCCATGTTGGTGATGATCAGGTCCAGTATGTTTTCCCCTCTTGTGGGAGTGGTAACAAGTTGTTCCATAGCATTTGAGTTTATAAATTCTAGGAACCTTTGGGATAGGGTGTTGGAGCTAGAGTAATGTTCCCAGTCTATGTTTGGGTAGTTGAAGTCGCCCAATATAATGGTGTTTGGAGAGACCTTCATATTTTCCAGTGTTCCACGAAGGCCGAGTGGGGTTCCTGGGTTTGGGAGGGTGGTCTGTAGCAGGCTATAAACTGGAAGGCAGTTTTACCCACTGTTAGTTGCACATGGATAGTCTCTGATGCTTCGTGCTGTGTCACCAACCTAGAGGTGTGGGTATCTTTGAAGAATATTGATACTCCACCTCCTTTTGTGGTTCGGTCCAAGTTTTGGGGCCGAAAAGCATGGTATGAGGAATAACCTGGTAGTGCTGGGGTGCTCTCGGGAGCCTTGAACCAGGTTTCTGTTACTGCACAGATATCGATGTTCTCCATGCTAAGGAGAGTTTCGAGTGCGTGCATCTTGAGGTTTAGACTTCTGGCGTTGAGTAGCATTACTCTTAGTTTCTTATCCCTTGTGATACCTACGGAGGTGGGTTTGTCTTTTGAGCCTTGCCTAAAAAAGGCACTATGGGGGTAGCAAGAGCTTTTGCCAATATCCGAAAGCCCAGGGTGACAGGTGCAAGCCGTCCCTAGCGAAGCATCGTGGCTTGTCGAGCATGTCATCCCAGGCTGACAGGCATTGGATCCCCTTTGAATGACACCAATACTTAAGCCAATTGTTGAAATTGATCATCTTGTCTTCATATTGTGGCATCATTCTTGGTGAGGGTTAGATGCTACTCAAGGTCAGGGTCATACCGGCCTGGGCTACATGCTCAGAGAGCTCCTCTATGTCTCTTTTCATGTAGTCCAGGGAGGTGCGTCTCAGGTCATTCACACCAGCATGGACAATGACTGAGTCATATTTGTACTTGCCTTGGAGTGACCTGAGTGCTTGTGTTATGTGGCGGATCCTAGCACCCGACAGGCAGCTCACCGTGACCTTCTCCTTGTTCAGCCTGGTGAGCGGGACGCCAGTGTGCCTGACGATAGAGTCACCTATTACAAGTGTATCAGGTGTGTTGTTTAGCCTTAAGGGCTGTGACTGTTCGGCACACTGGCTTTGTGAGCTATGTGTTGCACGTGTTTTGTTTTGGGGTAGCGGTTGCTTGGGTGTCTGCTTTGGAGGTCTCTGCTGCTTAGGCAGATTTTTATTTAGAGCCGTATGTTTTTGTGTGTTTATGTGTTTGGTTTGCTGTCGTGGTAGGTCTATGTGAGACTGGAATTGTAGTGAGTGTGGTTTCCTTCTCCTCCTGACTGGTTACGCCAGTACTGAGTTGAGAGAGCTTAGCCTCCAGTTTGGCTATATGGTTGCATCTCTCACATGTGTTGGAATTTGTTGGGAGGAGGAGAGGGTTGTCTGTGTACATGAGGCAGTTGTAACATTGCCTCAAGATTCCCAGGTTCACCAGCTGGACCAGAGAGGAGATTGACAACTGACCTTTGGACATGCTAGAATAGTATTGGGAATTCCTTTATAATTGAAAAAAGGGCCAATGGGGAACAAGGTACTCAAGGGGAGTTTGTGAGGGTGTAGTGCTTTTAATTTTTTAGTGCTGACTTAGTGAGCAAGTGCCAGGTAACTTAAATGCAATGTGTTACAGGTAACTTAAATGCAAAAACGACAAACAGTAACTTACTTTCAAGTGAAACAAGGAAATAAGTACAGTAAGCAATGCAGATATCACTAGGGATCCACAGAAGCGCTGAAAAGCCGTGTTTTAGGAGGAATTAGCGTTTCAGGGAAATAACAAGCAAACAAAGAACAAGCATACAAACAAAGCTAGATTCAGCAGGCCTGGATCTAGTCTATGCTACAGCAAACAAGGTGTACCAATTTCAGTAAGCAGCAGTTCAAATATGCAGGCACTATAAGCCTTTAACCAGAAATTCCCAGCTCAGAAGGGCAGAGTCCAGCCTCTCCTCCCACAAGAGTGCAGACCACGAACCCTCTTAATGTAAAATAACTGGCCTGTAGCCCAAGTGCTTAAACCAGAACTAATACACTTTTAGAATAACAGACACTGAGCCCTCAATGAGCAGTTCCCGACTTAGAAAGATGTAAGCTACCTGTCCTGCCACCACAGTGCAGACCACAAACCTTCTTAATGTAAAACAACTGGTCTGAAGCCCAAGTGCTTAAACTAAAAGGCTTAGAATACAATTGAGTACTTTTAAGATGACGCAAAAGCAAAATAAAGTAGGAAGAAACACAAATACAGTAAAAGCAGATACATTTTTTTTTTTTTTTTGTTAAGTGGAAAGAGAGAAAGGAAAGACAGAAAGGAGTAGCAGAAACTAAGCTGATTGGCCTTCTCAAATGTTCTCCCTGTACTGGGTAGAATGAGCTAATGACACTAGACTGGGAGGAGGGTCCCAGATCAAATTTACACTGGGGGCGGGCAACTGCAAAGCCACCAACTATAAAAACACTATACCAACACGGAGGGAGGGTGGGAAACAAACTGCAGAAATGTTTCTCACAGCTGAAAAGCAGCAGTGAGCCTTTAAATGAAAGTTTTAAACAGCTAAAGGAGCCTCTAGAAAAAAGAGTTTAACTGCAACAAGGTATCAGAAACAAACAACCCAACAGATGCTTAATAAAAGTGGACAGTTTCCAGTTAATACCTCACACACAGTGAAACTAGCTAGAAAAATACACAGTACACAAAGTGCTATAAATAACAAAGAAATAAAGAACAAAATAAACAAAAAACAGGATACTTAATGTTATATATTATAGCTCCGAGTTTCCTCAGTGTCCTTCCTTCGATCAGCTCAGTGTGAAATGGGTAATCTTCTAATTTTCCTTTCTGCACTGTAGCCCCATTTGTTTCACTGTTTAACACCACTGTGTTTTGCAAACCTGCTAGGTATAGACTACCCAGACTACAGTGAGGAGAAGAGTGTAGATACAGCTCACACCCCAAAGAAGAGAAGATACACAATTTTTCA